>NW_026733081.1:0-175000 GCF_028476545.2 Physella acuta
ACTTGCCATATCTCCTGTCCCCAGAGATCGTGGATTTTGTTTCTGCCTAACGGGTGGCTACGCAGTAATACCCTGTCATTCAGTTTGAGAGTGGCGGGGTCCTTTGTCTGTACCGGCGGTTCCCTTCGCCGTGCTTCATGTTCTAGTCTTTCCTGTACTACCCTGTACATTCTCTAATTCTTCTCATGTGTTCATTCACATATTCCAGTGCGGTGTATGAGCCAGTCATACTCTCCCTTTTTCTAGGAACAAATCAAGAGGGAGTCGACCCTCCCGTCCGAACAGCAACATGTATGGCGCAAAGCCGGTTGTGGCATGGGGTGTGCAGTTGTATAGATATACCAACTCTGGGAGAAAATCAGGCCAACGTTTTTTCTGTTCAGGTTCTAGCGTACGCAGCAAATCATGCATGCTGCGGTTGAACCGTTCACACTGTCCGTTTCCTTTCGGATTAAATGTGGTTGTTCTAGATTTGTTGATCCCGTAGTGGCTGCACAGTTGGTTAATTACTTCTGACTCGAAAGCCCTTCCTTGGTCAGAGTGTAATTGTCTTGGTATGCCATATTTGATGAACCAATGTTCTATTAAGACCTTTGCCACTGTTTTGGCAGTCTGATCTCGCGTGGGCACCGCCACAGTCCATTTGGTGAATACATCAGTCATTACCAACACATGTTCCGTCCCATCCGATGATTGCTCCAACGACGTAAAGTCCATAGCCACAATCTCTAGTGGTTTTGTCGCTAGTAGGTGTCCTGATGGCTGTCTCAATTTGACAACTGGCATTTTCGCATGCTGACACCTCACACAAGCCTCACAATGGCGTTTGACCTCCATTTCCATATTGGGCCAGTAACACCTCCGTCGTAATATTTTGTGCGTCCTGTCCTGACCCTGGTGTCCTGCCCTGTCATGTGCCAACCTTAGCACTTCTTCTCGTAACTGTCCAGGCACCACCACCTGGTGTATTGTCCCATCAATTTGGTCATGAATTCTCCGCATGAGAACACCATCCTCTATACTGAGACGGTCCCCACTGACTCAGTATTTTCTTTGTTTCTCGACCAAATTGTTCTCTTTCCCTTCTTCCTGGGAATTTTTGTTCCTGGACGTATTTCAATAGCGGTTGTAAGCCACTATCCGTTCTCTGGGCATCTCTTATCTTTTTGTGATTAAGGCAATTAAAATCACTACTGTCCATATGTTCGGGCTCTGTGGATATGTGCTCCACCCCGGTCTGCCCGTTTTGCATCACTTGCACCCCATGAGGGATATCTGTTGACGCTCTGACCTCACATATTCCTGTCAGCGTTTCTTCCTCATCGCCCGGTCTCTCGTAAGGATTCCTTGATAAGGCGTCCGCATTGACATTGGACCACCCCGGGCGATGTTTTCTCTCTAGGTCAACGAGTGCCAATTCTGCTGCCCATCGCTGTTCGATGGATCCCAGCCTTGCTGTACTTTGAAGTTCTTTTTCAATATCGGATAATTTCTCTTCAAGTCTTGTTTGAGACTCTTTCATTTCTTCTAGTTTGCCAACACTGTTCTGTTGTCTACTATTTTTATTTACTTCTTCCGATAACAGACACTCTAAAGATGAACATTTCTCCTGTGCTTTTAATTTGCATGACCTTTCCCTATCCAGTTTCCTGGTTAGACTTTGAATTCCTTTATTAAGTCTACCAATTTTCTTCTTATCATCATTTTTCTCTACCAACGAATTGTTCACTTGAAACTTTTCAACATCCCAGTTCATTTCACAGTTCATTTTTTCCATTAGTTGTGTTTTGCCTTTCTTTTTCTCCTTACTGTGTTTCTTTGTCATTTTGTTTACTAAGTCATTACCTCGCCGCTCTGTAGCCTTGACCTGCCGTACAGAGGGCGATCGTTTCACCGGACAGTACCGTGCCATATGTCCGGGTTGTGAACAGGACAAGCAAATTGGTCGACCGTCGGCCGTCCATTGGAGTGATGGCTTGGCAGGACGCGGCCGTCCAACCCGTCTCTGTTTTGTCCCGTTTTTGCCCTGATTCTCAGCTGTTGACCTGCTCTCTAACCTCTCCAATCGTTGGTCAACCTTAACCAGGTGGGCCAACAGTTGAGCCATCATGGTCTCCATCGTGTCGGCCCCTGTGGGTGGGGATTGTCTCTGTTCAGGCACCGAGACTTTGTCCACCGAACAGTTCGATTGGTCCTCATCCTCGGACCTGCGGATCGCTGAGTTCCTGACCTGAAGGAAGGTCAACTGCGGGTCTTTGTGGACCTCCTCTTTCAGCTCTCTTCTTAGGATCGGGGTTGCCAGCCCCTCAATGAAATGGTCCCTCAGTAGGCGCACATCAATGTCAGGTGTTTTGACCTTTACCGAATCAAAGGCCCTGTTCATCCGGTGTGAGTACTCCATCACACTCTCCGCCAACCTCTGCCTTAAGCCTACGAACCCTGCCAGCAGTTGCGATCCCGACCGTCTCTCCCCAAAGGTCTCCATAATCAGATCCAGCACCTTATCCGGATCTGATTGGATGGTTTTATCGTGGCATTTGACCTCTGCCCTGACCGTCTCTCCTATACTTCCCATCAGCAGTCTTAATCTTTCCTCTGGTGACATAAATCTTGAGGCCCAGGCCGCTTTGACCTCTTCACTGAACCTGTTGGTTAAAGTTGGATCCCCGTCCCCGTAAAATTTGTTAATGTGGGACTCTCTGGGTAGGACCACTATATGGGTCTGCTTCTCGTCCAGAGTAGACATTTTATCCCGTAAGTAAAACAAAAGAGTTCTTTCTTACCGTGTGTGTATGAAAAAATTTTCCTCAATTTTCACAGTTCCTGAATGTCCGAATTCACATACACACAAAACACAGTTATGCACAAGGTTGACTATGGGTGCCTCAACCGGCAAGTCTAGTTGAATTCATCCTGATCGCAGCGCCAAATGTGACCTTCCCCGAGTCTATCCTGCCCGACAACGCCAATTGTAACGAGTTGAACCACTCATGCTACACAACATCGACTACAGTAGAAAGACTCGAAGATGCAGGTTCGCTATTGATCCTTTTATTACATGAATCAAGAAATGCTTCAATATAACACAATGAATCAACAGGAATGTTTCACAATAATAGTCTGAATCAACTGACCCCTAACAGTCCTCACTAGGCTTCATATAACTGAATCCACATGTCTATTGTCCTTCTTAACACAATATAACCAACTTGATATGTCACACAGACTGACTGATCTAAAGCGAGCGATGAAGAGGGAAGAGAACGAGTTCCGCCGTCCCCTCCTATTTATCTCTTGTATCCGTACTCGTCTTTGTACTTGTATTCCTCCGTAATCGATACTTGTACTCGATGTCTCCGACCACTAGTTGCGCAGTTCTACGTACAGTCCGTGAAATAACATCTGCATCCTATCAATCAAAGTTGACAGGCTGTCTGAATCCCCTCGTACCGTTTCCCAAAATAGCACGCGTTGGCTTTGAGATCGTCATCAGTCCGATCCAATAAGCCACCTGCTATGTTGCGTCAGACTGTAATACTGCGTCTCGGCTTATCGTTCGTTATCAGATTTGTAACTAGTGGCTAGGCCTACCCTAGTCACATATATATATATGAATATATATATATATATATTCATATATATATATATATTCATATATATATATATATATATTCATATATATATATATATATATATATATATATATTCATATATATATATATATATATATATATATATATATATATATATATATATATATTCATATATATATATATATATATATATATATATATATATATATATATATATATATATATATATATTCATATATATATATATATTCATATATATATATATATATTCATATATATATATATACATTCATGTGTGTATATATATGTGTATATATATATATATATATATATGAGTGTATATATATATGTATGTATATATATATATGTGTATATATATGTGTGTGTAAATATATGTGTGTGTATTTATCTGTGTATATATATGTGTGTGTATATATATGTGTGTGTATATATATGAATATATATATCTGTGTATATATATGTGTGTATATATATGTTTACATATATCAGTGTATATATATGTGTGTATATATGTATACATGTGTGTATGTACATGTATATATATATATATGTATGTATATATATATGTTTATATATATATATATATATATATATATATATATATATATATATATATATATATATATATATATATATATATATATATATATATATGTATACCTACATATTTAGTTGCAATTGGTGTCACACCCCACCCATTTTGCCAAATTGCAGGAAATTGTGGACACATTATTTTAGTTCACCTATGAATTCAGGTGGGTAATAGCAATGTTTTCATAGTAAATTACTAGATAAGGTGTGACGCGGTCATTGACTGACTAATAAGTTATTAAAAATATTCAAGTACACTCTTTTTTTTCTATGTAAATTTGCAGTGTGCACAGTAGTAAAGATGTTTGGTAAAACCATAGTTTAGCGTTGGTTATTATTCCGGAATCGTATAGCAATAAAAAACAGTAAAACAATGACAAAGTCTTTCACACACTTCCAGAATCCACCGGAAGTACTGTAAACCATACTTTATTTGGCGCATTCTTTTATTTCTTATACAGAATATTTAAAATTTGGATATATTTATTTTATTTGTGTGTTAAATACTGCTTTATTAATCATTTTGTATAACTAGTTATTTTTAAGTGTTTCAGCTAAATATTTCTACTACTAAACATTGTTAAACAGGGTTTGTTAATCATGGTGTCACTAATACACCAGGATGTAGCATCATTTTCTCTATAGTTAGCAGCTTTATGTCATGGTGTCACTAATACACCAGGATGTAGCATCATTTTCTCTATAGTTAGCAGCTTTATGTCATGGTGTCACACCCCAACCCCTTCCCGACGTCGTCAATTAGTACTTAAAAGACTTTTTTAATTCAGATAATAACCTTAAGAAGAAAATTGTTTATGGTGTTTAAAATACAAGTTTTATGACCCCATTCCAAGCTTATACTAACAAAAATGTTTCAGATCTTAAATTGTAAAAACTGTGCATATCCCCTTAAACTATTTAGTTGAAAATCCATGATAACAGAGGGTTAAACCATACCTAATCAGATTGAAGCTAACCTACCTTAGTGGCAACTGGGCCTATGCTCTCATTATCCATGCAGCTTTTTTTCTGATACTCTTCCTCTTTTTTAATAATAGCATTCCAGTATTCATAGTTTTCTTTCAGGTTTTTAGTCAGCCAACAGTTGACTTTTCTCACTGGTTTGTGCTGCTCATTCAAGCCTAGGGCAAACATTGGAAGCCATCAGACATTACTACAAGTGACAAATCTCAAGGATCAAACACTGACAAATCTCAAGGACCAAACACTGACAAATCTCAAGGACCAAACACTGACAAATCTCAAGGACCAAACACTGACAAATCTCAAGGACCAAACACTGACAAATCTCAAGGATCAAACACTGACAAATCTCAAGGACCAAACACTGACAAATCTCAAGGACCAAACACTGACAAATCTCAAGGATCAAACACTGACAAATCTCAAGGATCAAACACTGACAAATCTCAAGGACCAAACACTGACAAATCTCAAGGACCAAACACTGACAAATCTCAAGGACCAAACACTGACAAATCTCAAGGACCAAACACTGACAAATCTCAAGAATCAAACACTGACAAATCTCAAGGACCAAACACTGACAAATCTCAAGGACCAAACACTGACAAATCTCAAGGACCAAACACTGACAAATCTCAAGGATCAAACACTGACAAATCTCAAGGACCAAACACTGACAAATCTCAAGGACCAAACACTGACAAATCTCAAGGACCAAACAAATCTCAAGGACCAAACACTGACAAATCTCAAGGACCAAACAAATCTCAAGGACCAAACACTGACAAATCTCAAGGACCAAACAAATCTCAAGGACCAAACACTGACAAATCTCAAGGACCAAACACTGACAAATCTCAAGGACCAAACACTGACAAATCTCAAGGACCAAACAAATCTCAAGGACCAAACACTGACAAATCTCAAGGATCAAACACTGACAAATCTCAAGGACCAAACACTGACAAATCTCAAGGACCAAACACTGACAAATCTCAAGGACCAAACACTGACAAATCTCAAGGACCAAACAAATCTCAAGGACCAAACACTGACAAATCTCAAGGATCAAACACTGACAAATCTCAAGGACCAAACACTGACAAATCTCAAGGACCAAACACTGACAAATCTCAAGGACCAAACACTGACAAATCTCAAGGACCAAACAAATCTCAAGGACCAAACACTGACAAATCTCAAGGATCAAACACTGACAAATCTCAAGGACCAAACACTGACAAATCTCAAGGACCAAACACTGACAAATCTCAAGGACCAAACACTGACAAATCTCAAGGACCAAACACTGACAAATCTCAAGGATCAAACACTGACAAATCTCAAGGACCAAACACTGACAAATCTCAAGGATCAAACACTGACAAATCTCAAGGACCAAACACTGACAAATCTCAAGGACCAAACACTGACAAATCTCAAGGATCAAACACTGACAAATCTCAAGGACCAAACACTGACAAAGCTCTCAAGAAAATAAAAACACGAAATCCTCCCAGTAACAGGGCTGCCTACTCTACAAACTTTGTTCAGTAACAATAACATACATTTTCTGTAATCATTTGATACTAACTGTAATGTCCAGTATTTTCTGTAATCATTTGATACTAACTGTAATGTCCAGTATTTTCTGTAATCATTTGATACTAACTGTAATGTCCAGTATTTTCTGTAATCATTTGATACTAACTGTAATGTCCAGTATTTTCTGTAATCATTTGATACTAACTGTAATGTCCAGTATTTTCTGTAATCATTTGATACTAACTGTAATGTCCAGTATTTTCTGTAATCATTTGATACTAACTGTAATGTCCAGTATTTTCTGTAATCATTTGATACTAACTGTAATGTCCAGTATTTTCTGTAATCATTTAATATTAACCCTAACCCAACAGGCCCAATTAGGAAACTGTTCATGCTATGAAATAAGCTATAGGCCTACCCTACTGATATTTTAACCAAGCGAACTCAGTGACCCTTCAACAGTGTCAGAATTTTTCTTCCGTTCACGCATCACAAAATGCTTAGAATTTGCATATCTAGGCCAAGAAAAGATAATTTTAAAAAGAAGCACTTGTGATTGATCTAGGTGGGCCTGGCACATCTAGAACAAAACAAATTGTGTCTGGCTATTAACTCCACAAGTAATGTTAACCACACCCAGATCATTTCATAAATAAATACACACACACACACATTTTAATTTGATGACTTGAACCTCAGATTATATTTCTTGAAAAACATAGAACTAAGACAACAGAAACCTAAGACAACATAGACCTAAGACAACAGAGACCTAAGACAACATAGACCTAAGACAACAGAGACCTAACATGACAGAGACCTAAGACAACATAGACCTAAGACGACAGAGACCTAAGACAACATAGACCTAAGACAACAGAGACCTAAGACAACATAGACCTAAGACAACAGAGACCTAACACGACAGAGACCTAAGACAACATAGACCTAAGACAACAGAGACCTAAGACAACAGAGACCTAAGATGACAGAGACCTAAGACGACAGAGACCTAAGACAACAGAGACCTAAGACAACATAGACCTAAGACAACAGAGACCTAAGACAACAGAGACCTAACATTGCCACTCCTGCCTGCCATGATATTGGGCAGGAAATAATGGGGGGGGGGGGGGCATTGTTACGGAAGATGGTTAAAAATAGCTGAAATTTTAACTTGATAGATATAAAATTCAGACCAGAATTCAAAAGTTACCACAAGCAAAACAAAACAAACAAAATCCTCCCACTAATTATACAAGAATGGAACAATGACCACAACAGAGATAACAAAAATCTGCTGACCTAATTCATTATCTGTGTCCTCATCCTCTGTATCTTTATTGCACATGTCCAAGTTGTCTGGAACTTGAAACAATATTAGACAAGACATTGACATCTCTATATTCAAGGTTTGAAACAAGACATACTAGACTTGGTAAACTGACCTTCTTCTGCGTCCCCCTCCACCCAGGTACCAGGCAGCAAGCCAGCCGTAACCATGGCATTACACAAGGGTGAAACCAGATGGTTGATAAATGTCTCTTGGAGTTTAGCTAACTGAGGGTTTCGCCGATCCATGTACGGAGAAATGGTTAGGCCAAGGCTGGCCTCTTCATCCCCCTGGAATCAGCAAATCCAATGGTTACAGCAGAATCACTAGGTCACTACACCATCAACTACATAGGTCACTACACCATCAACTACATAGATCACTACACCATCAAATACATAGATCACTACACCATCAAATACATAGGTCACTACACCATCAAATACATAGGTCACTACACCATCAAATACATAGGTCACTACACCATCAAATACATAGGTCACTACACCATCAACTACATAGGTCACTACACCATCAACTACATAGGTCACTACACCATCAACTACATAGGTCACTACACCATCAAATACATAGGTCACTACATCAGAGAAAATATTCTCCAACTAAATGGCGCATTAAGGTACCTGATGGAGAAGCATTGCAATGGTGTGGTTAACTTTATCTGATGGAGAAGCATTGCAATGGTGTGGTTAACTTTATCTGATGGAGGGGCATTGCAATGGTGTGGTTAACTTTATCTGATGGAGAAGCATTGCAATGGTGTGGTTAACTTTATCTGATGGAGAAGCATTGCAATGGTGTGGTTAACTTTATCTGATGGAGGGGCATTGCAATGGTGTGGTTAACTTTATCTGATGGAGGGGCATTGCAATGGTGTGGTTAACTTTATCTGATGGAGGGGCATTGCAATGGTGTGGTTAACTTTATCTGATGGAGAAGCATTGCAATGGTGTGGTTAACTTTATCTGATGGAGAAGCATTGCAATGGTGTGGTTAACTTTATCTGATGGAGAAGCATTGCAATGGTGTGGTTAACTTTATCTGATGGAGAAGCATTGCAATGGTGTGGTTAACTTTATCTGATGGAGAAGCATTGCAATGGTGTGGTTAACTTTATCTGATGGAGAAGCATTGCAATGGTGTGGTTAACTTTATCTGATGGAGAAGCATTGCAATGGTGTGGTTAACTTTATCTGATGGAGAAGCATTGCAATGGTGTGGTTAACTTTATCTGATGGAGGGACATTGCAATGGTGTGGTTAACTTTATCTGATGGAGAAGCATTGCAATGGTGTGGTTAACTTTATCTGATGGAGAAGCATTGCAATGGTGTGGTTAACTTTATCTGATGGAGAAGCATTGCAATGGTGTGGTTAACTTTATCTGATGGAAAAGCATTGCAATGGTGTGGTTAACTTTATCTGATGGAGGGACATTGCAATGGTGTGGTTAACTTTATCTGATGGAGAAGCATTGCAATGGTGTGGTTAACTTTATCTGATGGAGAAGCATTGCAATGGTGTGGTTAACTTTATCTGATGGAGAAGCATTGCAATGGTGTGGTTAACTTTATCTGATGGAGAAGCATTGCAATGGTGTGGTTAACTTTATCTGATGGAGAAGCATTGCAATGGTGTGGTTAACTTTATCTGATGGAGAAGCATTGCAATGGTGTGGTTAACTTTATCTGATGGAGGGGCATTGCAATGGCGTGGTTAACTTTATCTGATGGAGAAGCATTGCAATGGTGTGGTTAACTTTATCTGATGGAGAAGCATTGCAATGGTGTGGTTAACTTTATCTGATGGAGGGGCATTGCAATGGCGTGGTTAACTTTATCTGATGGAGAAGCATTGCAATGGCATGGTTAACTTTATCTGATGGAGAAGCATTGCAATGGTGTGGTTAACTTTATCTGATGGAGAAGCATTGCAATGGTGTGGTTAACTTTATCTGATGGAGAAGCATTGCAATGGTGTGGTTAACTTTATCTGATGGAAAAGCATTGCAATGGTGTGGTTAACTTTATCTGATGGAGGGACATTGCAATGGTGTGGTTAACTTTATCTGATGGAGAAGCATTGCAATGGTGTGGTTAACTTTATCTGATGGAGAAGCATTGCAATGGTGTGGTTAACTTTATCTGATGGAGAAGCATTGCAATGGTGTGGTTAACTTTATCTGATGGAGAAGCATTGCAATGGTGTGGTTAACTTTATCTGATGGAGAAGCATTGCAATGGTGTGGTTAACTTTATCTGATGGAGAAGCATTGCAATGGTGTGGTTAACTTTATCTGATGGAGGGGCATTGCAATGGCGTGGTTAACTTTATCTGATGGAGAAGCATTGCAATGGTGTGGTTAACTTTATCTGATGGAGAAGCATTGCAATGGTGTGGTTAACTTTATCTGATGGAGGGGCATTGCAATGGCGTGGTTAACTTTATCTGATGGAGAAGCATTGCAATGGCATGGTTAACTTTATCTGATGGAGAAGCATTGCAATGGTGTGGTTAACTTTATCTGATGGAGGGGCATTGCAATGGTTTGGTTAATTACATTCTAGTCTTGTCTTTAACACCGAGGAAATGAGCAATGCACAGATGGCAAAGATAACCCTTACCCAAATCAACATGTTTTTCAGTTTTGTTAATTAGAATTTCTCAGAATATTTCTAAACTATTGTTCATTTTTATAGCTCCCACAATATTGGCAGCTGACATTTGCCATATAATAGGCATAGGTTGATCTAGACCCAAACATTGAAACGAAAACAAATGACAAAGGAAATAATAGGATTTTCCATGCTCTTTTTTTTTGCATTTTTAAAAAGTTGAACAGCAGCAAACTTTGATTAAGTTACAGGGTGGAATGAGGTGCATTTTTTTATTTAAAAAGTTTTTGGCAGGACAGTCTGCACCCATCTGGACTTGTGAGGGTGGAGAGGGAGATGTATCAAAAGAGACATTTGAGTAGAGGGTGGAGAGGGAGATGTATCAAAAGAGACATTTGAGTAGAGGGTGGAGAGGGAGATGTATCAAAAGAGACAATTGAGTAGAGGGTGGAGAGGGAGATGTATCAAAAGAGACATTTGAGTAGAGGGTGGAGAGGGAGATGTATCAAAAGAGACATTTGAGTAGAGGGTGGAGAGGGAGATGTATCAAAAGAGACAATTGAGTAGAGGGTGGAGAGGGAGATGTATCAAAAGAGACAATTGAGTAGAGGGTGGAGAGGGAGATGTATCAAAAGAGACAATTGAGTAGAGGGTGGAGAGGGAAATGTATCAAAAGAGACAATTGAGTAGAGGAGGAGGGAGATGTATCAAAAGAGACAATTGAGTAGAGGAGGAGGGAGATGTATCAAAAGAGACAATTGAGTAGAGGGTGGAGAGGGAGATGTATCAAAAGAGACAATTGAGTAGAGGGTGGAGAGGGAGATGTATCAAAAGAGACAATTGAGTAGAGGGTGGAGAGGGAGATGTATCAAAAGAGACAATTGAGTAGAGGGTGGAGAGGGAGATGTATCAAAAGAGACAATTGAGTAGAGGGTGGAGAGGGAGATGTATCAAAAGAGACATTTGAGTAGAGGGTGGAGAGGGAAATGTATCAAAAGAGACATTTGAGTAGAGGAGGAGGGAGATGTATCAAAAGAGACAATTGAGTAGAGGGTGGAGAGGGAGATGTATCAAAAGAGACAATTGAGTAGAGGGTGGAGAGGGAGATGTATCAAAAGAGACATTTGAGTAGAGGGTGGAGAGGGAGATGTATCAAAAGAGACATTTGAGTAGAGGGTGGAGAGGGAGATGTATCAAAAGAGACAATTGAGTAGAGGAGGAGGGAGATGTATCAAAAGAGACAATTGAGTAGAGGGTGGAGAGGGAGATGTATCAAAAGAGACATTTGAGTAGAGGAGGAGGGAGATGTATCAAAAGAGACATTTGAGTAGAGGAGGAGGGAGATGTATCAAAAGAGACAATTGAGTAGAGGGTGGAGAGGGAGATGTATCAAAAGAGACAATTGAGTAGAGGGTGGAGAGGGAAATGTATCAAAAGAGACATTTGAGTAGAGGAGGAGGGAGATGTATCAAAAGAGACAATTGAGTAGAGGGTGGAGAGGGAGATGTATCAAAAGAGACAATTGAGTAGAGGGTGGAGAGGGAGATGTATCAAAAGAGACATTTGAGTAGAGGGTGGAAAGGGAGATGTATCAAAAGAGACATTTGAGTAGAGGGTGGAGAGGGAGATGTATCAAAAGAGACAATTGAGTAGAGGGTGGAGAGGGAGATGTATCAAAAGAGACATTTGAGTAGAGGAGGAGGGAGATGTATCAAAAGAGACATTTGAGTAGAGGAGGAGGGAGATGTATCAAAAGAGACATTTGAGTAGAGGAGGAGGGAGATGTATCAAAAGAGACATTTGAGTAGAGGAGGAGGGAGATGTATCAAAAGAGACAATTGAGTAGAGGGTGGAGAGGGAGATGTATCAAAAGAGACAATTGAGTAGAGGGTGGAGAGGGAAATGTATCAAAAGAGACATTTGAGTAGAGGAGGAGGGAGATGTATCAAAAGAGACAATTGAGTAGAGGGTGGAGAGGGAGATGTATCAAAAGAGACAATTGAGTAGAGGGTGGAGAGGGAGATGTATCAAAAGAGACATTTGAGTAGAGGGTGGAGAGGGAGATGTATCAAAAGAGACATTTGAGTAGAGGGTGGAGAGGGAGATGTATCAAAAGAGACAATTGAGTAGAGGGTGGAGAGGGAGATGTATCAAAAGAGACAATTGAGTAGAGGGTGGAGAGGGAGATGTATCAAAAGAGACAATTGAGTAGAGGAGGAGGGAGATGTATCAAAAGAGACATTTGAGTAGAGGAGGAGGGAGATGTATCAAAAGAGACATTTGAGTAGAGGGTGGAGAGGGAGATGTATCAAAAGAGACAATTGAGTAGAGGGTGGAGAGGGAAATGTATCAAAAGAGACAATTGAGTAGAGGAGGAGGGAGATGTATCAAAAGAGACATTTGAGTAGAGGGTGGAGAGGGAGATGTATCAAAAGAGACATTTGAGTAGAGGAGGAGGGAGATGTATCAAAAGAGACATTTGAGTAGAGGGTGGAGAGGGAGATGTATCAAAAGAGACAATTGAGTAGAGGGTGGAGAGGGAGATGTATCAAAAGAGACAATTGAGTAGAGGGTGGAGAGGGAAATGTATCAAAAGAGACAATTGAGTAGAGGAGGAGGGAGATGTATCAAAAGAGACAATTGAGTAGAGGGTGGAGAGGGAGATGTATCAAAAGAGACAATTGAGTAGAGGGTGGAGAGGGAGATGTATCAAAAGAGACATTTGAGTAGAGGGTGGAGAGGGAAATGTATCAAAAGAGACAATTGAGTAGAGGAGGAGGGAGATGTATCAAAAGAGACAATTGAGTAGAGGGTGGAGAGGGAGATGTATCAAAAGAGACAATTGAGTAGAGGGTGGAGAGGGAGATGTATCAAAAGAGACATTTGAGTAGAGGGTGGAGAGGGAAATGTATCAAAAGAGACAATTGAGTAGAGGAGGAGGGAGATGTATCAAAAGAGACAATTGAGTAGAGGGTGGAGAGGGAGATGTATCAAAAGAGACAATTGAGTAGAGGGTGGAGAGGGAGATGTATCAAAAGAGACATTTGAGTAGAGGGTGGAGAGGGAAATGTATCAAAAGAGACAATTGAGTAGAGGAGGAGGGAGATGTATCAAAAGAGACATTTGAGTAGAGGAGGAGGGAGATGTATCAAAAGAGACAATTGAGTAGAGGGTGGAGAGGGAGATGTATCAAAAGAGACAATTGAGTAGAGGAGGAGGGAGATGTATCAAAAGAGACAATTGAGTAGAGGGTGGAGAGGGAGATGTATCAAAAGAGACATTTGAGTAGAGGGTGGAGAGGGAAATGTATCAAAAGAGACAATTGAGTAGAGGAGGAGGGAGATGTATCAAAAGAGACATTTGAGTAGAGGAGGAGGGAGATGTATCAAAAGAGACAATTGAGTAGAGGGTGGAGAGGGAAATGTATCAAAAGAGACAATTGAGTAGAGGAGGAGGGAGATGTATCAAAAGAGACAATTGAGTAGAGGGTGGAGAGGGAAATGTATCAAAAGAGACATTTGAGTAGAGGGTGGAGAGGGAGATGTATCAAAAGAGACATTTGAGTAGAGGAGGAGGGAGATGTATCAAAAGAGACAATTGAGTAGAGGGTGGAGAGGGAGATGTATCAAAAGAGACATTTGAGTAGAGGAGGAGGGAGATGTATCAAAAGAGACATTTGAGTAGAGGAGGAGGGAGATGTATCAAAAGAGACAATTGAGTAGAGGGTGGAGAGGGAGATGTATCAAAAGAGACATTTGAGTAGAGGAGGAGGGAGATGTATCAAAAGAGACAATTGAGTAGAGGGTGGAGAGGGAGATGTATCAAAAGAGACATTTGAGTAGAGGAGGAGGGAGATGTATCAAAAGAGACAATTGAGTAGAGGGTGGAGAGGGAGATGTATCAAAAGAGACAATTGAGTAGAGGGTGGAGAGGGAGATGTATCAAAAGAGACAATTGAGTAGAGGGTGGAGAGGGAAATGTATCAAAAGAGACAATTGAGTAGAGGGTGGAGAGGGAGATGTATCAAAAGAGACAATTGAGTAGAGGGTGGAGAGGGAGATGTATCAAAAGAGACAATTGAGTAGAGGAGGAGGGAAATGTATCAAAAGAGACAATTGAGTAGAGGGTGGAGAGGGAAATGTATCAAAAGAGACAATTGAGTAGAGGGTGGAGAGGGAGATGTATCAAAAGAGACATTTGAGTAGAGGAGGAGGGAGATGTATCAAAAGAGACAATTGAGTAGAGGGTGGAGAGGGAGATGTATCAAAAGAGACATTTGAGTAGAGGAGGAGGGAGATGTATCAAAAGAGACATTTGAGTAGAGGAGGAGGGAGATGTATCAAAAGAGACAATTGAGTAGAGGGTGGAGAGGGAAATGTATCAAAAGAGACATTTGAGTAGAGGGTGGAGAGGGAGATGTATCAAAAGAGACATTTGAGTAGAGGGTGGAGAGGGAGATGTATCAAAAGAGACAATTGAGTAGAGGGTGGAGAGGGAAATGTATCAAAAGAGACAATTGAGTAGAGGAGGAGGGAGATGTATCAAAAGAGACAATTGAGTAGAGGGTGGAGAGGGAGATGTATCAAAAGAGACAATTGAGTAGAGGGTGGAGAGGGAGATGTATCAAAAGAGACAATTGAGTAGAGGAGGAGGGAGATGTATCAAAAGAGACAATTGAGTAGAGGGTGGAGAGGGAGATGTATCAAAAGAGGCAATTGAACAAGAAGTAGCAAATATTACAGGTGAAATTTGAACTAGATGAATGTCAAATTCTCGACCAGGAAATGTAGATGGCAGGCATGTCTGGTAGATGGCCATAGGAGAAACAATGATGCTGGTGGTAGTAACATAGAACTTGAATATTTAATACTAACTACATAGAAGTCAAACTTGAATATTTAATACTAACTACATAGAAGTCAAACTTGAATACTTAATACTAACTACATACAAGTCAAACTTGAATATTTAATACTAACTACATACAAGTCAAACTTGAATATTTAATACTAACTACATAGAAGTCAAACTTGAATATTTAATACTAACTACATAGAAGTCAAACTTGAATATTTAATACTAACTACATAGAAGTCAAACTTGAATATTTAATACTAACTACATAGAAGTCAAACTTGAATATTTAATACTAACTACATACAAGTCAAACTTGAATATTTAATACTAACTACATACAAGTCAAACTTGAATATTTAATACTAACTACATAGAAGTCAAACTTGAATATTTAATACTAACTACATACAAGTCAAACTTGAATATTTATTACTAACTACATAGAAGTCAAACTTGAATATTTAATACTAACTACATAGAAGTCAAACTTGAATATTTAATACTAACTACATAGAAGTCAAACTTGAATATTTAATACTTAATACTAACTACATACAAGTCAAACTTGAATATTTAATACTAACTACATAGAAGTCAAACTTGAATATTTAATACTAACTACATAGAAGTCAAACTTGAATATTTAATACTAACTACATAGAAGTCAAACTTGAATATTTAATACTAACTACATAGAAGTCAAACTTGAATATTTAATACTAACTACATAGAAGTCAAACTTGAATATTTAATACTAACTACATAGAAGTCAAACTTGAATATTTAATAATTAATACTAACTACATACAAGTCAAACTTGAATATTTAATACTAACTACATAGAAGTCAAACTTGAATATTTAATACTTACTACATAGAAGTCAAACTTGAATATTTACTACGTGTCACTAACTACATAGAAGTCAAACTTGAATATTTACTACGTGTCACTAACTACATAGAACTCAAACTTGAATATTTAATACGTGTCACTAACTACATAGAACTTAAACTTGAATATTTACCACGTGCCACTAACTACAAGTACCTGCTCATAAAATTCTTCTGCTATTCTGTAGGTCCACTTGCGATGTAACTCCTGACGTTTAGCAGGACCATTAATGTCTGCCAGCTTGATGACCATCTGAGTCACCAGTAATCTGTCCGTTTCCACAGTCCAATCTATTCCGGCTGAATCATCGTCATTCACCTGACAGATACAACAGGGAACTTCATGGACCAGTGGGTAGAGTGAACATGGACCAGTGGGTAGAGTGGACATGGACCAGTGGGTAGAGTGGACATGGACCAGTGGGTAGAGTGGACATGGACCAGTGGGTAGAGTGGACATGGACCAGTGGGTAGAGTGGACATGGACCAGTGGGTAGAGTGGACATGGACCAGTGGGTAGAGTGGACATGGACCAGTGGGTAGAGTGGACATGGACCAGTGGGTAGAGTGGACATGGACCAGTGGGTAGAGTGGACATGGACCAGTGGGTAGAGTGGACATGGACCAGTGGGTAGAGTGGACATGGACCAGTGGACATGGACCAGTGGACATGGACCAGTGGGTAGAGTGGACATGGACCAGTGGGTAGAGTGGACATGGACCAGTGGGTAGAGTGGACATGGACCAGTGGGTAGAGTGGACATGGACCAGTGGGTAGAGTGGACATGGACCAGTGGGTAGAGTGGACATGGACCAGTGGACATGGACCAGTGGACATGGACCAGTGGACATGGACCAGTGGGTAGAGTGGACATGGACCAGTGGGTAGAGTGGACATGGACCAGTGGGTAGAGTGGACATGGACCAGTGGACATGGACCAGTGGGTAGAGTGGACATGGACCAGTGGGTAGAGTGGACATGGACCAGTGGGTAGAGTGGACATGGACCAGTGGACATGGACCAGTGGGTAGAGTGGACATGGACCAGTGGACATGGACCAGTGGGTAGAGTGGACATGGACCAGTGGACATGGACCAGTGGACATGGACCAGTGGGTAGAGTGGACATGGACCAGTGGACATGGACCAGTGGGTAGAGTGGACATGGACCAGTGGGTAGAGTGGACATGGACCAGTGGACATGGACCAGTGGACATGGACCAGTGGGTAGAGTGGACATGGACCAGTGGACATGGACCAGTGGGTAGAGTGGACATGGACCAGTGGGTAGAGTGGACATGGACCAGTGGGTAGAGTGGACATGGACCAGTGGACATGGACCAGTGGACATGGACCAGGGGACATGGACCAGTGGGTAGAGTGGACATGGACCAGTGGGTAGAGTGGACATGGACCAGGGGACATGGACCAGTGGGTAGAGTGGACATGGACCAGTGGGTAGAGTGGACATGGACCAGTGGGTAGAGTGGACATGGACCAGTGGACATGGACCAGTGGACATGGACCAGTGGACATGGACCAGTGGGTAGAGTGGACATGGACCAGTGGGTAGAGTGGACATGGACCAGTGGGTAGAGTGGACATGGACCAGTGGGTAGAGTGGACATGGACCAGTGGACATGGACCAGTGGACATGGACCAGTGGGTAGAGTGGACATGGACCAGTGGGTAGAGTGGACAGGTATAGGATTAACTAATTACAACACAAATTGATTTGATCCTTAGTAAAAGTAGGAAAATAAAAGACTTTTTTTTTCTTTAGATCTAAAAGAGCATATTTTGTAGCTGATGACAAAATATATGACACTAGCGTACCCGTCCCCCGCGTCGTTCTAAAAGTGAGTTATTTAAATGTAAACATGCCTGCGCTTAAATCATAAATATCGGGACACGGGTTTACCTACACTACCGCATGTAAACATTGAGTGTACATTAATCACTCACCGAAATAATATGTTAGAACACACTTCGGTGACCGCACATGTGTCAGAGACGTAGAGGGGCGCTCTCAGGGCCCCACCCCCCGATTAGACTACCGCATAGGCGCGGCGTACGACCCCTGGCTCCTTAAAAGTAACAGGCGCCATCGTGCCAAATAGCATCCTGTTAATAATGATGCAGATTTCGTCATTCGCTAAAGTGACACAAATGAACAGGATTGTTTTCTTTAACACGTAAAAAAAGTATCTAACGTGTTTTAAACATCAGTGTGACTTATGCAATATGCTAGCGTTACTAATGGTCTATTATTAGACGCTCGATCTCAATTTCTGACTGGCTTGTCTGATAGTAGATGCTTATTGCATCATTCGCAAAGTGAGGAAACTCTACAGTAGGCTCCTCGTATTCAAAAAGTTATTTTTTCATCTTTGGCAAGGTGACGAAACTGTACTGAAGGATTTCCTCGCGTTACAAAGTTATTTTTAGAAGCCTGTTGTAGTTTTACCACTGAATATAGTAGTACCCCTTTCTCGCTATGCAGGACGCTCGGTTAACGGATGCCAAGTGCCAACATAGTGGCTCTAAAACTCTGGGCGCCAAACCGTGTATTGACGAAAGTTGTACTTTAGTTTTCTTTTTCGCAGATATATTCTCGGGAGTATTCTCATCTACTCCCTAAAGTTTCATGGCACTTGGATGAACCGCATCCGAGTTTTATTTTTTATATAACGTGTATAGAGAAAACAAAAATCGCTCCCCCCCCCCCCCTCAGAGTTTGCCGCCCTTGCAATATTGAACAATTTTTTTTTTTTGCAGAACCCTACTATTGAGTGATCTAATCATCACCCCAAAGTTTCATGGTACATGGATGAACGGTGTGAAACCGAAATAGACTTTTAATTTTATAAACCGTATATCGAGAAAAAATTGCAGCCTCCCGTGGCGCCCACTTGCGAAATTTAAAAAGGATTTTTTTTTTTTTACAGAACCCTTCCCTAGAGTTTTATAATGAACTCCCCAAAGTTTCATGCCTATCGGATGAACGGTGTCACTGTAATTAATTCACTAATATTATTTATATATACCGTATATAGAGAAAAATCGGACCCTCCCGTGGCGCCGCCCTTGCGAAATTAAAAATTATTTTTTTACAGAACCCTTCCCTAGAGTTTTATAATGAACTCCCCAAAGTCTCATGGCTATCGGATGAACGATGCCAAACCAAAATCGACTTTTATTTTTATATACCGTATATAGAAAAAAACAAATCGCGCCCTGTCGGGGCGCCACCCCTGCGAATTTTTAATCTTTTTTTTCGCAGAAACCTCCCTAGGAATATTCTCAACAACTTCCCAAAGTTTCACGGCGATGTGATGAGAGGTGTAGTAATGCATAAAGGACAGACACACACACACAGACATACATTGCTTTTTATATATATAGATAGATAGATATAGATGCTTTAATTTTATGAACATATGATCTGAGTGCACTGAACTAATATCTCTTTTAGTTTTGCTAGTTGCTTGCTTCCATGTTTTGTGTGGGCAGCTCAAGTGAGAAGCAGCTAACTACTTACTTTAGCATTAAACTCTGCCAGGATTTCAAAATGTCTCTTGAGGTCTGTGGCCAGTATGGCTTCTATGACCAGGTAGCGAAATCTTTTAAATTCAGCAGCTTCCAGGCCAGTGATGAAATAATTCTTGGGCTCATTCAACAGCAGGGACCAGGCAGCTGCAGCGTGGTGGTTCTCTAGCACCGACCTGTCGTTGTAGAGGACAGCCTGAAAAAAGGCAGACATTGTAGAGGACAGCCTGAAAAAAGGCAGACATTGTAGAGGACAGCCTGAAAAAAGGCAGACATTGTAGAGGACAGCCTGAAAAAAGGCAGACATTGTAGAGGACAGCCTGAAAAAAGGCAGACATTGTAGAGGACAGCCTGAAAAAAGGCAGACATTGTAGAGGACAGCCTGAAAAAAGGCAGACATTGTAGAGGACAGCCTGAAAAAAGGCAGACATTGTAGAGGACAGCCTGAAAAAAGGCAGACATTGTAGAGGGCAGCATGAAAAAAGGCAGACATTGTAGAGGACAGCCTGAAAAAAGACATTGTAGAGGACAGCCTGAAAAAAGACAGACATTGTAGAGGACAGCCTGAAAAAAGACAGACATTGTAGAGGACAGCCTGAAAAAAGGCAGACATTGTAGAGGACAGCCTGAAAAAAAAACAGACATTGTAGAGGACAGCCTGAAAAAAGACAGACATTGTAGAGGACAGCCTGAAAAAAGGCAGACATTGTAGAGGACAGCCTGAAAAAAGGCAGACATTGTAGAGGACAGCCTGAAAAAAGACAGACATTGTAGAGGACAGCCTGAAAAAAGGCAGTTCTATTGGAGACTGTGGGATGGGAATAATGTCATCTGTGTATATCAGTGGTTCTCAACCTTTTTTCAAGTACTTTACCCAACCTGTTTCACTGAACCCTACAGAATAGTTTGATCTTCCGCACTGGCAAAATTCCAAAGTGAATCAGATGACTCAGATGTGTGTATTCACTTCCCCCCAACCCTGACTCACAGAACCCCAGGGGTTTGATGGAAAAACCGAACCACTGGTCTATATGGTAGAATAAATGAGCCCATTTCATGCTCATGTAGAGTGACACAATCTGCAATAGAACTGCAGAAGGCCACACAAGGCAGGCTTACAAGATTCTCAAAGTCAGTGGAACTCACCCTCCACCAGTGGTAGATAGCGAACATGCCCTGATAGGCAGGCCAAGCTGTATGTCAAGTAGGGCAGGCCAAGCTGTATGTCAAGTAGGGCAGGCCAAGCTGTATGTCAAGTAGGGCAGGCCAAGCTGTATGTCAAGTAGGGCAGGCCAAGCTGTATGTCAAGTAGGGCAGGCCAAGCTATATGTCAAGTAGGGCAGGCCAAGCTATATGTCAAGTAGGGCAGGCCAAGCTATATGTCAAGTAGGGCAGGCCAAGCTATATGTCAAGTAGGGCAGGCCAAGCTATATGTCAAGTAGGGCAGGCCAAGCTGTATGTCAAGTAGGGCAGGCCAAGCTATATGTCAAGTAGGGCAGGCCAAGCTGTATGTCAAGTAGGGCAGGCCAAGCTATATGTCAAGTAGAGCAGACTAAGATGACAAGGACCCTCTACAGATTGAGGCAGTCTTGTGTTTGAGTGGAGCATCAGATCAGTAGAGCAAGGATAGGACAGGCAGAATGCATCAAGAGGCAGACAATCAAAAGGCAGACAAAAGGCAGACAATCTCCAGAGACCTACTGCACACTTGATGCCACAGGAAATAAACTCACCCATAAAACTGTAGTACAGATTTAAAAATGAGGAGCTGTAGTAGCCACTAAAACTGACCTGCAGAGCTGTAGTAGCCACTAAAACTGACCTGCGGAGCTGTAGTAGCCACTAAAACTGACCTGCGGAGCTGTAGTAGTCACTAAAACTGACCTGCGGAGCTGTAGTAGCCACTAAAACTGACCTGCAGAGCTGTAGTAGCCACTAAAACTGACCTGCGGAGCTGTAGTAGCCACTAAAACTGACCTGCGGAGCTGTAGTAGTCACTAAAACTGACCTGCGGAGCTGTAGTAGCCACTAAAACTGACCTGCGGAGCTGTAGTAGCCACTAAAACTGACCTGCGGAGCTGTAGTAGCCACTAAAAATGCATTAGTACGACCAGGGTGGTCATAATCATGCATGGCAGCAGCAGTGTAAAGAGCCATCAACTCCAGAGCAGGAAGGTTGCCTCCCATGATGCCATAAGAGTCTTCTGCCATAAAACTTGTACGGTGTGTAATGCATTGACGATCAGAGGTTTCTGTGTCTGGGCCAATGACAAGAATTTTTTTACTTTAATTGTTGTACTCAAACATGATACAAATAATTGTTGTACTCCCAGATGATACAAATAATTGTTGTACTCCCACATGATACAAATAATTGTTGTACTCCCACATGATACAAATAATTGTTGTACTCCCACATGATACAAATAATTGTTGTACTCCCACATGATACAAATAATTGTTGTACTCCCACATGATACAAATAATTGTTGTACTCCCACATGATACAAATAATTGTTGTACTCCCACATGATACAAATAATTGTTGTACTCCCACATGATACAAATAATTGTTGTACTCCCACATGATACAAATAATTGTTGTACTCCCACATGATACAAATAATTGTTGTACTCCCACATGATACAAATAATTGTTGTACTCCCACATGATACAAATAATTGTTGTACTCCCACATGATACAAATAATTGTTGTACTCCCACATGATACAAATAATTGTTGTACTCCCACATGATACAAATAATTGTTGTACTCCCACATGATACAAATAATTGTTGTACTCCCACACAGACTAGATTAAATGATGCACCTGATTCACTGGAGGAGCCGTGCCTTGAATGTAGGGCGCTTGTGTTGATCTGTGTGAAGCCTGGGATGGGCTGTGTTGTCAGATAGTACACACCATGCAAGACATCAGTGGCATGAACACGGTTGTGATCTGGTGGTCAAATTACAAATCTTTAGAGTCACATCTACAATACAATGTTGTGATCTGGTGGTCAAATTACAAATCTTTAGAGTCACATCTACAATACAATGTTGTGATCTGCTGGTCAAAATACAAATCTTTAGAGTCACATCTACAATACAATGTTGTGATCTGATGGTCAAAATACAAATCTTTAGAGTCACATCTACAATACAATGTTGTGATCTGATGGTCAAAATACAAATCTTTAGAGTCACATCTACAATACAATGTTGTGATCTGCTGGTCAAAATACAAATCTTTGAGACTAATCAACATAGGTCCAGAGGGTTTATAGGAATGTTTGAAACCATTGAGACTAATCAACATAGGTCCAGAGGGTTTATAGGAATGTTTGAAACCATTGAGACTAATCAACATAGGTCCAGAGGGTTTATAGGAATGTTTGAAACCATTGACACTAATCAACATAGGTCCAGAAGGTTTATAGGAATGTTTGAAACCATTGAGACTAATCGACATAGGTCCAGAGGGTTTATAGGAATGTTTGAAACCATTGAGACTAATCAACATAGGTCCAGAGGGTTTATAGGAATGTTTGAAACCATTGAGACTAATCAACATAGGTCCAGAGGGTTTATAGGAATGTTTGAAACCATTGAGACTAATCAACATAGGTCCAGAAGGTTTATAGGAATGTTTGAAACCATTGAGACTAATCAACATAGGTCCAGAGGGTTTATAGGAATGTTTGAAACCATTGAGACTAATCAACATAGGTCCAGAAGGTTTATAGGAATGTTTGAAACCATTGAGACTAATCAACATAGGTCCAGAGGGTTTATAGGAATGTTTGAAACCATTGAGACTAATCAACATAGGTCCAGAGGGTTTATAGGAATGTTTGAAACCATTGAGACTAATCAACATAGGTCCAGAGGGTTTATAGGAATGTTTGAAACCATTGAGACTAATCAACATAGGTCCAGAGGGTTTATAGGAATGTTTGAAACCATTGAGACTAATCAACATAGCTCCAGAGGGTTTATGTCTAATTATTAAATAAAGTCACATTTTTCTGACACTGCATTGCTAGTGGATCTTGAGACAAGTTTAAATCTGCCTGGTACAAGTGCTCAACATTTGCTAGTGGATCTTGAGACAAGTTTAAATCTGCCTGGTACAAGTGCTCAACATTTGCTAGTGGATCTTGAGACAAGTTTAAATCTGCCTGGTAGAAGTGCTCAACATTTGCTAGTGGATCTTGATACAAGTTTAAATCTGCCTGGTACAAGTGCTCAACATTTGCTAGTGGATCTTGAGACAAGTTTAAATCTGCCTGGTACAAGTGCTCAACATTTGCTAGTGGATCTTGAGACAAGTTTAAATCTGCCTGGTACAAGTGCTCAACATTTGTCTGTTTAGACCCATGAAAAAACATTAAGCACGGGGAAGCAACTTACACTGGTGTAAAGTTTCCACCCATGAAAAAACATTAAGCACGAGGAAGCAAATTAGCAGAAAGAGATTCATATAAATAAAGCAAGGTACATTTTAAAAAAAAGTCTTATAATGAACATCAAATGCAGTTTGCCTCCTGATTGGACAACCCAATCCAATCTAAGTGAGCTGGTAGCTTGGCCTACTATTTGACTTACATGGCTTATCTCTGTAACCCAGCTCCAATGCATGAAAGTAGTGTAAAAACTCAGCTACAGGGATGCGGAATGTCTCCATTAATCCCACTTCAGTAAACAGCTGGTAGGCTACCTGCACATAGATTGGGGGAGGAATTTAAAAGAGATCATTTGCTTCCTGTCAAATGGAGTGTGATGAATATTGCATGATGAATGTTGTGAAAAGTGATGAATGTTGTGAAGAGTGATGAATGTTGTGAAGAGTGATGAATGTTGTGAGAAGAGGGATGAATGTTGTGAGATGAGTGATGAATGTTGTGAGATGAGTGATGAATGTTGGGAGATGAGTGATGAATGTTGTGAGATGAGTGACAAATGTTGTGAGATGTGTGATGAATGGTGTGAGATGTGTGATGAATGTTGTGAGATGAGTGATGAATGGTGTGAGTGAATGCTGTGAGATGATGAAGCATGTTATGGAGCCAGCACCCAAATATGCAGGCTGTCAACTATAGGAGCAGTTTGTGAATGTACCTTTGAGAGAAGAAATGTCCCCTCTGCATCTGCTGCATCAAAAATTGGAAAGTCCCATTCATTAAGACGAGCTATCTGTAGTAAACTATTTTTTTCAAATTCTTTTTCAGGATCAAATACAAGTTCTGTATGTTGATCATTTTTCTCTTCACATTTTTTAAACAAACATTCCATTTCCTTTTTATCACGTTTTCTTCTATCATCCTCCTCGTCTTCTTCATCTTCATCATCCCCATCCTCGTGTTCCTTGTCTGCTATGTGCCCCACTTTTTCCTTCACTTTAGCTACTGTACTTGGAGAGCAACGCAGCATATCCTGAGGAATGGGAAAATTTTGGTTTAAAAGCATGAATTAGCGCCCCAATCTACTGATGTGGGGCATCATTAAGCAGACAGGGGGCCAACAAGGAGAAGAAGGAGAATGTACCTTTTTAAGGGGAGATCCTGCCCTTTCTTCAGTGGTTCCCACATTATCACTGTGGTCACTGCTGCTGGGGGAGTCACTGCTTTCATAATCTGAAGTGATGAGGCGTTTCTGTATGATGCTGGAGCTGGCCACATTGGAGAGTACAGTCTCCTCCCCTGTACGGGCCAGAGGGCTGATGGCAGGTTTAGCATCGTTTCTAGTTGGGCTAGAGCCAAGGCTCTCACTGCTGGCAGTGCTCTTCCTAGCAAAGCGCCTGGAATAGGTGGGCTGGATTGTTGGGGCTGAGACCAGGGAGAAAGAGCGAGACTTGGGTATTGTTAACACTGTGGTACTGTTAGAGACAGAACTAGGGGAGGGACTGTTGCTCCTGCTACCATTGGGGCTAGAGCCTGGTGTACCTTCCCGAGAGTGTCTGAAGGAAGAAGATCGCAAGCGGCAGGGTTCAGGTTCTAGAGTTGGCATGCCAGTGGCCGAAGTTGTGGTGGTCCATGTGCTGGTGGACATGCGACGTATCAGTGATGGCGGCAAACTTCGCCGCAGACGCTGAAAAAGAAAATTGAATTCTACAGCAACCATGTTCAAAGCTGCCCCCACCCCCCCCCCCCACACATTTTTACAGTAATAATGCCCTTCAATATCTGGCACAAAAAAAAAAACCATCTGAAAATTATATGTCAATTTATCTGTTAAATAAATATAAATCTGTTTACTAATTCTATCACTAGTCTTGACTGCCTGCAATGGCATCTATGTCATCAGCAAATTGGATTTAGCTGCTACATTGTCCACTCCTGCTAATTTTCCTTTCTTTGGAGATTTTATGGCTGCCTCTATTTCTGCATGGATTGGGTCTTTGTGACATTAGGGACCTTGTCTTTGTGACATTAGGGACCTTGTCTTTGTGACATTAGGGACCTTGTCTGGGTCTTTGTGACATTAGGGACCTTGTCTTTGTGACATTAGGGACCTTATCTGGGTCTTTGTGACATTAGGGACCTTGTCTGGGTCTTTGTGACATTAGGGACCTTGTCTGGGTCTTTGTGACATTAGGGACCTTGTCTGGGTCTTTGTGACATTAGGGACATTGTCTGGGTCTTTGTGACATTAGGGACCTTGTCTTTGTGACATTAGGGACCTTGTCTGGGTCTTTGTGACATTAGGGACCTTGTCTGGGTCTTTGTGACATTAGGGACCTTGTCTGGGTCTTTGTGACATTAGGGACCTTGTCTGGGTCTTTGTGACATTAGGGACCTTATCTGGGTCTTTGTGACATTAGGGACCTTGTCTGGGTCTTTGTGACATTAGGGACCTTGTCTTTGTGACATTAGGGACCTTGTCTGGGTCTTTGTGACATTAGGGACCTTGTCTTTGTGACATTAGGGACCTTGTCTTTGTGACATTAGGGACCTTGTCTGGGTCTTTGTGACATTAGGGACCTTGTCTGGGTCTTTGTACTGGCTTGTATAGTTCCAGGACAATACTGGCTTGTATAGTTCCAGGACAATACTGGCTTGTATAGTTCCAGGACAATACTGGCTTGTATAGTTCCAGGACAATACTGGCTTGTATAGTTCCAGGACAATACTGGCTTGTATAGTTCCAGGACAATACTGGCTTGTATAGTTCCGGGACAATACTGGCTTGTATAGTTCCGGGACAATACTGGCTTGTATAGTTCCGGGACAATACTGGCTCCACCTTTTATAATGTAAACAGTTACACATTTTCCACTTTGATCATGTAAATGGGTGGTTCGAGCTTGCTTTTAAGTTGTCAGGGTCTTTACTAGTTGGTTGCTTTCTTGCTATTGTTGAGGTTCTCCCCCATTTCTCTGCACAATGATCAAATATTTGAGTATACCAAGAGATGCCCTGTAGTACTATGTATAGCATTACCTAGTAGTTGATTGCACCAGACCAGAGCAAAGCAAAAGGAAACTAATGCCAAGCAGTGGATCAAGTTGCCATGGCGCAACTGTCCAGTTGATGACCATTTAGTAGATAAGTCTTTGGTAGATAAGTCCAGTAGATGGATAGACTCACCTTGGGAAGTGTGGAGGGCCGTTCACCAGTGTAGGGGCTCTCCTCACTGTCTGAGCCGTAGTTGGTGCTCTCAGTCAGTGAGACAAGGGGGCTAACCCTGGCTTTGTGGAATGAGCCTTGAGCATCAGGAGGTTTGAGCAAGTTGCTGACAGCCCGCAGACCAGACACGATGTGTGGGGGGAGGCTGGTGTCTGCCAACATGTCTGTTATTAGCCCATGGGCTTCACCTATGATTGCAGATTCATAGCCAGCCGTGCAAGACTGAAAAATAAATGGTGTCTATAGAATAAGTGCTACTAAATAAATGGTGTCTATAGAATAAGTGCTACTAAATAAATGGTGTCTATAGAATAAGTGCTACTAAATAAATGGTGTCTATAGAATAAGTGCTACTAAATAAATGGTGTCTATAGAATAAGTGCTACTAATTAAATGGTGTCTATAGAATAAGTGCTACTAAATAAATGGTGTCTATAGAATAAGTGCTACTAAATAAATGGTGTCTATAGAATAAGTGCTACTAAATAAATGGTGTCTATAGAATAAGTGCTACTAAATAAATGGTGTCTATAGAATAAGTGCTACTAATTAAATGGTGTCTATAGAATAAGTGCTACTAAATAAATGGTGTCTATAGAATAAGTGCTACTAAATAAATGGTGTCTATAGAATAAGTGCTACTAAATAAATGGTGTCTATAGAATAAGTGCTACTAAATAAATGGTGTCTATAGAATAAGTGCTACTAAATAAATGGTGTCTATAGAATAAGTGCTACTAAATAAATGGTGTCTATAGAATAAGTGCTACTAAAAAAGCAATAAACTGGAAGTGATTTCATCAACCTAGCGGTAACGGCACTCAAGTTATCGTGTTCACACACACACAGAGACGGAACCCCGACAAAAGAGTGCTTGACAAAAGAGCGCAGACATAAGTCAATTAAAAAAACATGTTGTACGATCATGGTTAACACTTGTTTTAATTAAACAATGGACGGTACGATAAAACCACATGTGTTTATTTATATATATTATGGTTAATATGTAATGAATGCAGTTTGAAAATATTTCTTACCCAAGATCAAATCACAGAAAGAGAAGGTTATTATATTGGTCGAAGGCTACAGAAAGGACAGAGCAAATGCTGATGGAGATGCTGCAAGAAAGATGGCCGCCGGATGAAAATGCTGAACGATGTTGTTCTGTCATCATTGGAACACAATCACGCTCCTTATCTGGCTAAAAACGAAGCAGCGAAAGTGGTTTCGGTTATACGAAAACAAGCAGTGGAAGGCGTGGAAAAACCAAGGCAGATTATATAACAAGCCAGAGCAGAAATTTCGATGGAAGTAGCACCTCATTTGCCGGCGTACGTCGCTTCCCAACGTGCAATAGAAAGACAAGAGAAAACGCAAGCAGCTGCCAAACCCTGAGGCAGGGGTTCCCAACCCTGTGCTAACGATTCGTATGTGCCCTCCTCTCACTATTCAACAGAGACAGAATTTTTTTCATAACCATTATTTTAAAATATGATTTATTTTTATTCATTTCTTACAGTTTTAATTTTTTTGACTGCCTAGGTTTATTAAATATGTTCGCTGCTTGTCCCAACTTGTCTAGCGGCGAGCCAGACTGCACTATTTACGCTAGCCTGGAACGGCTAGTGCCATTTGCACATCACACCTTGTACACGCAGAAAACCCGAAGTGAACGAATGGAACGAACGCCACGAACTGATCTGATAAACGCCGAAGGCGCCAAATCACAAGGCACATAACTCTGATTACTTCGGCGATCATCGGCTCACTTCGGGTTTTCCGCGTGTACATGGAGTGATGTGCAAAAAGCATTCCCCGCCTGGAACCGCGTGGTTGTCATTGTGATTGCTGCCCTGGTCGGGTCGCGACAGTTAGATAAGAGACATGTTCGTCAGACGAAACACGAATTAGGATTTTTCTATAAAAAAATTAACAGGCTAAAAGCGAGGTGCGTAATTTATTGTATTCAATGTTTTCTTTGTATTTATGTGTTTTGTTTACTTTCTTTACGTTTTGTAAATACATTTCTCTGTGTGTATGCAATTTGAAAAAAATGTCAAATAATTTTATTATTTTGAAACATTTTTGTTTATTATTTATTAGTACATTATGACTATAAGTAAATAAGAAAATAAATTATGGGAACATGACAAGTTATGGAAGAAATTTGTCGATTTAAAATAGGTGGTGCCCGCCACCCTACCGATATTTAAGAATGTGCTCTAGAGTAAAAAAAAAGGTTGGGAACCCCTGCCCTAAGGTGTAGAAAGCCCATCAGTCAGTACTGAGGTGTAGAAAGCCCATCAGTCAGTACTAAGGTGTAGAAAGCCCATCAGTCAGCACTGACCTAAGGTGTAGAAAGCCCATCAGTCGGCACTGACCTAAGGTGTAGAAAGCCCATCAGTCAGTACTGACCTAAGGTGTAGAAAGCCCATCAGTCAGTACTGAGGTGTAGAAAGCCCATCAGTCAGTACTAAGGTGTAGAAAGCCCATCAGTCAGCACTAAGGTGTAGAAAGCCCATCAGTCAGTACTGACCTAAGGTGTAGAAAGCCCATCAGTCAGTACTGACCTAAGGTGTAGAAAGCCCATCAGTCAGCACTAAGGTGTAGAAAGCCCATCAGTCAGTACTGACCTAAGGTGTAGAAAGCCCATCAGTCAGCACTAAGGTGTAGAAAGCCCATCAGTCAGTACTGACCTAAGGTGTAGAAAGCCCATCAGTCAGCACTAAGGTGTAGAAAGCCCATCAGTCAGTACTGACCAGAGGTGTAGAAAGCCCATCAGTCAGTACTAAGGTGTAGAAAGCCCATCAGTCAGTACTGACCTAAGGTGTAGAAAGCCCATCAGTCAGTACTGACCTAAGGTGTAGAAAGCCCATCAGTCAGCACTAAGGTGTAGAAAGCCCATCAGTCAGTACTGACCTAAGGTGTAGAAAGCCCATCAGTCAGTACTAAGGTGTAGAAAGCCCATCAGTCAGTACTGACCAGAGGTGTAGAAAGCCCATCAGTCAGCACTAAGGTGTAGAAAGCCCATCAGTCAGTACTGACCTAAGGTGTAGAAAGCCCATCAGTCAGCACTAAGGTGTAGAAAGCCCATCAGTCAGCACTAAGGTGTAGAAAGCCCATCAGTCAGTACTGACCTAAGGTGTAGAAAGCCCATCAGTCAGTACTGAGGTGTAGAAAGCCCATCAGTCAGTACTGAGGTGTAGAAAGCCCATCAGTCAGCACTGAGGTGTAGAAAGCCCATCAGTCAGTACTGAGGTGTAGAAAGCCCATCAGTCAGTACTGACCTAAGGTGTAGAAAGCCCATCAGTCAGTACTGACCTAAGGTGTAGAAAGCCCATCAGTCAGTACTGACCTAAGGTGTAGAAAGCCCATCAGTCAGTACTGAGGTGTAGAAAGCCCATCAGTCAGTACTGACCTAAGGTGTAGAAAGCCCATCAGTCAGCACTGAGGTGTAGAAAGCCCATCAGTCAGTACTGACCTAAGGTGTAGAAAGCCCATCAGTCAGCACTGACCTAAGGTGTAGAAAGCCCATCAGTCAGTACTGACCTAAGGTGTAGAAAGCCCATCAGTCAGTACTGACCTAAGGTGTAGAAAGCCCATCAGTCAGTACTAAGGTGTAGAAAGCCCATCAGTCAGTACTGACCTAAGGTGTAGAAAGCCCATCAGTCAGTACTGACCTAAGGTGTAGAAAGCCCATCAGTCAGTACTGAGGTGTAGAAAGCCCATCAGTCAGTACTGACCTAAGGTGTAGAAAGCCCATCAGTCAGTACTGACCTAAGGTGTAGAAAGCCCATCAGTCAGCACTAAGGTGTAGAAAGCCCATCAGTCAGTACTGACCTAAGGTGTAGAAAGCCCATCAGTCAGTACTGACCTAAGGTGTAGAAAGCCCATCAGTCAGTACTGACCTAAGGTGTAGAAAGCCCATCAGTCAGTACTGAGGTGTAGAAAGCCCATCAGTCAGCACTAAGGTGTAGAAAGCCCATCAGTCAGTACTGACCTAAGGTGTAGAAAGCCCATCAGTCAGTACTGAGGTGTAGAAAGCCCATCAGTCAGCACTAAGGTGTAGAAAGCCCATCAGTCAGTACTGACCTAAGGTGTAGAAAGCCCATCAGTCAGTACTGACCTAAGGTGTAGAAAGCCCATCAGTCAGCACTAAGGTGTAGAAAGCCCATCAGTCAGTACTGACCTAAGATGTAGAAAGCCCATCAGTCAGTACTGAGGTGTAGAAAGCCCATCAGTCAGCACTAAGGTGTAGAAAGCCCATCAGTCAGTACTGACCTAAGGTGTAGAAAGCCCATCAGTCAGTACTGACCTAAGGTGTAGAAAGCCCATCAGTCAGTACTGAGGTGTAGAAAGCCCATCAGTCAGTACTGACCTAAGATGTAGAAAGCCCATCAGTCAGCACTAAGGTGTAGAAAGCCCATCAGTCAGTACTGACCTAAGGTGTAGAAAGCCCATCAGTCAGTACTGACCTAAGGTGTAGAAAGCCCATCAGTCAGTACTGACCTAAGATGTAGAAAGCCCATCAGTCAGTACTGAGGTGTAGAAAGCCCATCAGTCAGCACTAAGATGTAGAAAGCCCATCAGTCAGTACTGAGGTGTAGAAAGCCCATCAGTCAGTACTGACCTAAGATGTAGAAAGCCCATCAGTCAGCACTAAGGTGTAGAAAGCCCATCAGTCAGTACTGAGGTGTAGAAAGCCCATCAGTCAGTACTGACCTAAGGTGTAGAAAGCCCATCAGTCAGTACTGACCTAAGGTGTAGAAAGCCCATCAGTCAGTACTGACCTAAGGTGTAGAAAGCCCATCAGTCAGTACTAAGGTGTAGAAAGCCCATCAGTCAGTACTGAGGTGTAGAAAGCCCATCAGTCAGTACTGACCTAAGATGTAGAAAGCCCATCAGTCAGCACTAAGGTGTAGAAAGCCCATCAGTCAGTACTGAGGTGTAGAAAGCCCATCAGTCAGTACTAAGGTGTAGAAAGCCCATCAGTCAGCACTAAGGTGTAGAAAGCCCATCAGTCAGTACTGAGGTGTAGAAAGCCCATCAGTCAGTACTGACCTAAGGTGTAGAAAGCCCATCAGTCAGTACTGAGGTGTAGAAAGCCCATCAGTCAGTACTGACCTAAGGTGTAGAAAGCCCATCAGTCAGTACTGACCTAAGATGTAGAAAGCCCATCAGTCAGTACTAAGGTGTAGAAAGCCCATCAGTCAGTACTGACCTAAGGTGTAGAAAGCCCATCAGTCAGTACTGACCTAAGGTGTAGAAAGCCCATCAGTCAGTACTAAGGTGTAGAAAGCCCATCAGTCAGTACTGAGGTGTAGAAAGCCCATCAGTCAGTACTAAGGTGTAGAAAGCCCATCAGTCAGCACTGACCTAAGGTGTAGAAAGCCCATCAGTCAGTACTGACCTAAGGTGTAGAAAGCCCATCAGTCAGCACTGACCTAAGGTGTAGAAAGCCCATCAGTCAGTACTGACCTAAGGTGTAGAAAGCCCATCAGTCAGTACTAAGGTGTAGAAAGCCCATCAGTCAGTACTGAGGTGTAGAAAGCCCATCAGTCAGCACTGAGGTGTAGAAAGCCCATCAGTCAGCACTAAGGTGTAGAAAGCCCATCAGTCAGTACTGAGGTGTAGAAAGCCCATCAGTCAGCACTAAGGTGTAGAAAGCCCATCAGTCAGTACTGAGGTGTAGAAAGCCCATCAGTCAGCACTGAGGTGTAGAAAGCCCATCAGTCAGCACTAAGGTGTAGAAAGCCCATCAGTCAGCACTGAGGTGTAGAAAGCCCATCAGTCAGCACTAAGGTGTAGAAAGCCCATCAGTCAGCACTGAGGTGTAGAAAGCCCATCAGTCAGCACTAAGGTGTAGAAAGCCCATCAGTCAGTACTGACCTAAGGTGTAGAAAGCCCATCAGTCAGCAATGATAGGACTGCAGACCTCATCACAGACAAAAAACCAATCCTCGTTATGAAAGGCGTGTAGAATTGATTTTCTCACTCACACGTCTTTAACAGCTAGTTGTAACTGGACTAGCTGCAGCAATAGTTTTAACTGGACTAGCTGTGGCAATAGTTTTAACTGGACTAGCTGCGGCAATAGTTTTAACTGGACTAGCTGGGGCAATAGTTTTAACTGGACTAGCAGCGGCAATAGTTTTAACTGGACTAGCTGGGGCAATAGTTTTAACTGGACTAGCAGCGGCAATAGTTTTAACTGGACTAGCTGTGGCAATAGTTTTAACTGGACTAGCAGCGGCAATAGTTTTAACTGGACTAGCTGCGGCAATAGTTTTAACTGGACTAGCTGGGGCAATAGTTTTAACTGGACTAGCTGCGGCAATAATTTTAACTGGACTAGCAGCGGCAATAGTTTTAACTGGACTAGCAGCGGCAATAGTTTTAACTGGACTAGCTGGGGCAATAGTTTTAACTGGACTAGCAGCGGCAATAGTTTTAACTGGACTAGCTGTGGCAATAGTTTTAACTGGACTAGCAGCGGCAATAGTTTAGACTAGCTGAGGCAATAGTTTTAACTGGACTAGCTGTGGCAATAGTTAACACTTAACTTTGGGGAATTTTGGGGCATTAAAACTAGTGTTTTGAACGGACACAAATTTTGAAAATTCATAAAAAATTAGTTTGAAGATATGCACTTAAATTTTTTAGCTGAGTGCCCCAAAATATGGAAGAAGATTATGAATTGATTGTTTATTGGGCTTAAAATGTAATATTTTATGAATGGTGGAAAACCTACGAAGGGGTTAATTTTTCAAGATGGCCGCCGTTGTCATAGTTACCAAGATTTTTCCAACAATTTTTTAGTGGAAATGCGTATGCTGATGTATGTTGATAAAGCTGTAAAGAAATAACTGTTTTCTAACGAGTATTAAGAAAGTGTTTTTTTTCCGGAGCCTTCCCCCTTAATCATACACAACCACAACCAAACACAAACATAAACAAAAAAGACAAACCTACTCCTTGCACTTCTGCATATAAAAAACAACTACATAAACACAAACCTTAACTCAAAACAACCATGAACATAAACCAACCCTCAACTTAACCTCAACCCTCTACCCCAAATATAACCACATTAAGAAAACAAATTCAATCATCAAAACATAAACCCTAAACCTCACGACAACTACAGCCTCAAAACATAAACAAAAATATAAACCAACCACAACCTCAAGCACAAACATGAACATGGATAGCCACTTACACCTACTCTAATTCCTATACATCTACATCAACTGATAATTAAACCTTACAAAGCCTTCAGCTATCCCCACCCAGCTCTCTCTCTACTTTTCCTATTGCACCTTTTTTTTAAAACTCAATTATCTAAACAGAGCTGTATGATAAACCATGTAGAATTTTTAACCTTTCCAAATCAAAGGATAATCCCATTATATTCATTTCAACTTAGTATCAAACCCATAGAAACTGACCTTAACTTAAAGGACCAAATGTGACATACTGTAACATCAACCTAATTGAATGAGTCTATCGTATCAAATCTGTTGAAATTATATTGCTAGTGACCTAAATAATATACAGTAAACAATGCAGCTGTGTTGAGCTTTTGAATTAAAAATAAAACCTAAATGATAATTAATTATATCCTCAACCCTGCTTTTATTAAAATTAAAAATAAAACCTAAATGATAATTAATTATATCCTCAACCCTGCTTTTATTAAAATTAAAAATAAAACCTAAATGATAATTAATTATCCTCAACCCTGCTTTTATTAAAATTAAAAGTAAAACCTAAATGATAATTAATTATATCCTCAACCCTGCTTTTATTATCAGAATAATAAATAAAGATTAAAAAGGTAAAGGGGTCATCCATAAATGACGTCACGTTTTTTTTTTAACGATATTTACCTCCCCTCCGTCACACATCATCACAAAAAGCAAGACCCCCCCCCCTAAAATGACGTCACACCTCAGCCTACAACCCCCCTCGAAATTGCAGTTGACTTTTTCTTAAAATACGATATTTTTCCAAAACCTTGTCTGAACTCTGTCGAGTATTTTAATCAATTCCTATTAAAATTAATTAAAACAGTTTTCTAAAACGCGAAAAAACTGCTAAAGTTTGTTTTCTAACATTGCTTTTTTATAATGCAAAAGTGTGATGTCACACCATCTGAACCCCCCCCCCCCAACCCCCTCATCACACACCACAAAATTACGGACTCCCCCCCCCCCCCCTCCCCTATGAGTATGACGTCCTTTATTTACGACCCCAAAATCTAAAAATAAGAGACTAAATTACCCCGGCGCTGAATGCCATATTAAACTTAAATTAAGAAGAACTAAACTGGTGGAAATGAGGTCTTAAGTAGTAATAAAATAAATAATAATTAGTTAACAATGCAGCTTTGAAGCCCTTTTAAATAAAACCTGAAGTATAATAAATTAGCATTATAAATTATAAAAACATCTAATTTTATTGTATCCTCAACCCAAGTTTTATTCCAGAATGTTAAATCTATATACTACTAAAAGCGAGAAGTTTGTACATTTTTTTATTATTATTTTTTGTTTGTCTATTCTACACTATGTGTAGAACTGTAAATTACGTATTTATGTAGAGAATAATGTTCTTTTCCCCCAAACTGTTAAACACCAATGTAGTCTAGTAAGTACCAAAAAGGTAAATACATAAGTCTATAAATAAGAAACCTTATAGTTTAAGCTCCCAAGAACACCCAACAGCACCTGGGTGCACGTCAAGGCTGTTTTACCTTACCATTGCTAGAGGATGTTCAATGTACATTCAAGGTTTTCATACAGCCCATTCTAGGCTGTTTTACCTTACCATTGCTAGAGGATGTTCAATGTACATTCAAGGTTTTCATACAGCCCATTCTAGGCTGTTTTACCTTACCATTGCTAGAGAATGATCAATGTACATTCAAGGTTTTCATACAGCCCATTCTAGGCTGTTTTACCTTACCATTGCTAGAGAATGATCAATGTACATTCAAGGTTTTCATACAGCCCATTCTAGGCTGTTTTACCTTACCATTGCTAGAGAATGATCAATGTACATTCAAGGTTTTCATACAGCCCATTCTAGGCTGTTTTACCTTACCATTGCTAGAGAATGATCAATGTACATTCAAGGTTTTCATACAGCCCATTCTAGGCTGTTTTACCTTACCATTGCTAGAGAATGATCAATGTACATTCAAGGTTTTCATACAGCCCATTCTAGGCTGTTTTACCTTACCATTGCTAGAGAATGATCAATGTACATTCAAGGTTTTCATACAGCCCATTCTAGGCTGTTTTACCTTACCATTGCTAGAGAATGATCAATGTACATTCAAGGTTTTCATACAGCCCATTCTAGGCTGTTTTACCTTACCATTGCTAGAGAATGATCAATGTACATTCAAGGTTTTTATACAGCCCATTCTAGGCTGTTTTACCATACCATTGCTAGAGAATGATCAATGTACATTCAAGGTTTTCATACAGCCCATTCTAGGCTGTTGGATTGGTAGTGTGGACAAACCAGCTACCTTCTTCGTTCTTAATTTTAGTGTTGGAAGGGATACCCTCCAACATAATTAAGCATACGTGTCAACTGGTTATGCGTAATTGAGGTCATTGATGCTGATTCAGCCTGCTTTTCTTTTTGGATTTGCTTCCAAAACCTTTGTCCAACCAAGAACAAACTACAAGGTAGTTGTTTGATTTTGGATACGTTATGGAGTTTGTAAATTATGTTATTCTATTTATTAAATTTTTTTTAAAGAATTAAAGTTAAGTGTAATAAGAGTAGATAAGTGTATGTATTAGTAGTATTACTTTTATTACAGAAATGATCTAATTATCATGTATCATTGTAAGTTCACATAATTTATAAATTGAAGCTCTAAAAAATCACCTGATTCAATTTAATCTTGTTGCATCAAAACGGCCAGCAACAAACAGACCCCACCACAAAGGCTCCTGGGAAAATGGCTCAGGTAATTACGGCTCCGACAAATTTAATAGGCCTCTGTCACTTTGGCTCCATACAAAAGGGCCCCTGATAATATGGTTCAAGCCTCATTTAAAATATATTATTATGACCCCTGTTATTAAGACCATCAATACTCTTTAGAGTTAGCTTAGCTAACACTCTTAAATAATACAACATATGGAGCTCTTGGTTGGCAGGCCTTATTTTTTTTTTACATTATTTAATCTAACAAGAGGAATAGTATATTTTAATATTTTAGGTTCATTTTTAGTTATGACATCCATCAAATGAGTCGGTTGTAGGCTGTACAAGCTAAGTGTGTGGGGGAGGGGTCCACGCTGTACGTGGTTGTAGGCTGTACAAGCTAAGTGTGTGGGGGAGGGGTCCACGATGTACATGGTTGTAGGCTGTACAAGCTAAGTGTGTGGGGGAGGGGTCCACGATGTACATTTATCTTCAGTATCCTTGTAGGTTATCAAAACAAAACGTTTATCCTGTAAACTCAATGTATACCATCAAAAGAAAAGGTTTATCCTGTAAACTCAATGTATACCATCAAAAGAAAACGTTTATCCTGTAAACTCAATGTATACCATCAAAAGAAAACATTTATCCTGTAAACTCAATGTATACCATCAAAACAAAAGGTTTATCCTGTAAACTCAATGTATACCATCAAAACAAAACGTTTATCCTGTAAACTCAATGTATACCATCAAAACAAAACGTTTATCCTGTAAACTCAATGTATACCATCAAAACAAAAGGTTTATCCTGTAAACTCAATGTATACCATCAAAACAAAACATTTATCCTGTAAACTCAATGTATACCATCAAAACAAAAGGTTTATCCTGTAAACTCAATGTATACCATCAAAACAAAACATTTATCCTGTAAACTCAATGTATACCATCAAAACAAAAGGTTTATCCTGTAAACTCAATGTATACCATCAAAACAAAACATTTATCCTGTAAACTCAATGTATACCATCAAAACAAAAGGTTTATCCTGTAAACTCAATGTATACCATCAAAACAAAACGTTTATCCTGTAAACTCAATGTATACCATCAAAACAAAAGGTTTATCCTGTAAACTCAATGTATACCATCAAAACAAAACGTTTATCCTGTAAACTCAATGTATACCATCAAAACAAAACGTTTATCCTGTAAACTCAATGTATACCATCAAAACAAAACATTTATCCTGTAAACTTAATGTATACCATCAAAACAAAAGGTTTATCCTGTAAACTCAATGTATACCATCAAAACAAAACGTTTATCCTGTAAACTTAATGTATACCATCAAAACAAAAGGTTTATCCTGTAAACTCAATGTATACCATCAAAACAAAAGGTTTATCCTGTAAACTCAATGTATACCATCAAAACAAAACGTTTATCCTGTAAACTCAATGTATACCATCAAAACAAAAGGTTTATCCTGTAAACTCAATGTATACCATCAAAACAAAACGTTTATCCTGTAAACTCAATGTATACCATCAAAACAAAACGTTTATCCTGTAAACTCAATGTATACCATCAAAACAAAACGTTTATCCTGTAAACTCAATGTATACCATCAAAACAAAATGTTTATCCTGTAAACTCAATGTATACCATCAAAACAAAAGGTTTATCCTGTAAACTCAATGTATACCATCAAAACAAAAGGTTTATCCTGTAAACTCAATGTATACCATCAAAACAAAAGGTTTATCCTGTAAACTCAATGTATACCATCAAAACAAAATGTTTATCCTGTAAACTCAATGTATACCATCAAAACAAAATGTTTATCCTGTAAACTCAATGTATACCATCAAAACAAAAGGTTTATCCTGTAAACTCAATGTATACCATCAAAACAAAAGGTTTATCCTGTAAACTCAATGTATACCATCAAAACAAAACGTTTATCCTGTAAACTCAATGTATACCATCAAAACAAAATGTTTATCCTGTAAACTCAATGTATACCATCAAAACAAAACGTTTATCCTGTAAACTCAATGTATACCATCAAAACAAAAGGTTTATCCTGTAAACTCAATGTATACCATCAAAACAAAAGGTTTATCCTGTAAACTCAATGTATACCATCAAAACAAAACGTTTATCCTGTAAACTCAATGTATACCATCAAAACAAAAGGTTTATCCTGTAAACTCAATGTATACCATCAAAACAAAAGGTTTATCCTGTAAACTCAATGTATACCATCAAAACAAAATGTTTATCCTGTAAACTCAATGTATACCATTAATACATTTCAACTCCTGGGCTTCTTTTTAAGCAACAGGTCTTATGGGGGGGGGGGGGGGGGGGGTTGGGGTTTAAAAATAAACCATTGGAAAAAAATTTAATTAGTGGCACATTGCTGTTTAAAAACTCTATTTGATTTCATTATGAATTGCTTGTTGGTTCATGGAAGTTTTTTTTATTCAGGTATTTAAATGAGGTTATGGAGGTAAACCACACTATCCCCTCATATGCTGAGGTCAAGAAATATATGAAATATATCTGCCTAATACATCAATTCAATAAGTCTAAAAAGGAATCTTTACTTTTTATGGTGGCAGTGGAGGTAGGAAATGCATGTGGTTGGTGGGTTGTACTAAATATTTACTTATATGATGCGAGTCAATATGAGGGGAGCCAATATGTAGGGACCTTTTTGTCAGGGCTATTTTGAGTGGATTGTTTTGTCAGGAGCCAATATGTCAGGGTCGTTTTGATAAGGCCATTTTGAAAGTGTACCCAATTTAATAGGAAGCAAATATTTCAATTTTATCATTACATCTACTAATTTGTGTGCTTGATTCCATTTTTACAAGCTTTTATTTAACTCACTTCCTCGTCATTCTGTCTGTCGTCAGTCTAGATAGAAACGCAGGAGTGAAAATTCGGACAGTTCTACTTGACCGATACGATTCACAGTTGGCACGTGGGTCAAGACATGAAGACAATGCAATCTGAAACTAAATTTGACTTAATTGGATGCCTAATTGATTTTTTATGAATTAATTAAAATTTGGACCGAATTAGTAGGCATGTCTAGCCAACCACACCACACGCGTCATCAATAGCTGCGCCATCACGACCACGTAATGGCTGCGTTCAAAAACCATTGCGCGCCTACTGAACGTGATATTCAGTAGGCGCGCAATGGTTTTTAGTCATGTAACTCTATTGTAGATAAAACATGTAAAGTACTGAAAAAAATTTCATAAAAAACGTTTTAATAACAAGCTTTTATGTAATGATGCACTAAAAAGTAGAAAATAAATTATAGACTACTATTTAAATAACTATAAAGAAAAGCGTGGGTCACTTTAGTATCTATTGGATACCTTTACTAATGTTAAGGAAGACACCCACGCTTTTCTTTATAGTTATTTAAATAGTAGTCTATAATTTATTTTCTACTTTTTAGTGCATCATTAAAAAAAGCTTGTTATTAAAACGTTTTTTATGAATTTTTTTTACCAATGTTTGCCAAAAGAATTGGGTGCAGGTCCAAATAGTGCAATTTAAGATCATCTTCATTTAATATGTGAAAAATTAAAATCAATGACTTGATAGTAATGATAGTGCTTTGAAATGTGTCAAGATTGTACATATATGATTCTAGTACATTATTAAATTCACTCAGTTTTTAGCAACTATTTTTCTTCTTCTTAGGAACTGTTATTACAATGATTTTATTATTATTTTTAAAAAAAATTAAACCATCAGTTTTACTTTTACTACTTTTAGGATACAAAATAAAATAAAATAATTAAAACTGTTAACACCTAAAACCCTTCTGTAAAATAAAACACAAATCATTTACCTACAAAATGGGTATGCTGAGCTTTGACCACAGGTCCTTTTGACCATGGCATAGGGGCACTGACCATAGGTGGTTTGACCACAGAGGATCTTTGTAATGTTGATCACAGGTGATATGTCCGCAACAGGGCTTTGACCACAGGTGTTTTGTCCATACATGGAAAGGATTTACTTAACAAGGGATAAAAAGATGTGTAATAATATTTGATAGTGCGGCATGGTGTAATAAAATATGATTATTCACCAAGTATAAATCTAGACCACTCAAAATGTACTAGTTGCTGTTCAGGCATATGGTCAAACAGATGAACTGACATATGCTATTACACATCAGTCATTTAGTGACATTTAGCTAATCATAGATATATATATTCTTAGACTATATTATATTTACAGGCATTGCTTTTTTACTTTCTCGTATATACAAAGTATAGAGAAAGTCTTGTAATCGTGCAAAAAAAAAAATCCACAAATCTCGACGTTTTACACCTCCCTGAGTAGGAAAACATATTTTTGCAATCTTGTCCGTATGTCTGTGTATGTGTCTGTAAACATGATAACTTGAGTACCGTTACAGCTAGGTTGATGAAATTTCATATATAAGTATTTTATCAAAATCGTAGATCCGTATCAACTTTTGAGCGATTTCCATTAACCGGAAGTGGTACTTTTTCTACTTTGAATTTTTCAGAAGTCTATAACTTGAGTACTATTTCAGATAGATAAATGAAATTTCATATGTAAGTAAAAGATCTAATCCTCTGCCTTCTATCAAATTTTGAGTAATTTCCGTTGACTGGAAGTAGTAATTTACGCTATTACAGATTTCTCAAAAAAAACGCATGTAAATTTATAAAGTACTAATAATATTCCGCACTATTATGCATATTTTGTTTTGGCGTTCGCTTGGTACGCAATTCTTTTTTTCTACGAGATTCTATTCTTATTTTTAAAAGTTTAAGTAATTAAAAATCATGTCTATATTCCGAGTTGCCATCCCACGTAGTATTATATAAGAATATTCGAGAAAGTTTAGAGGAGATCACTCCCAGTTTATTTTCAATTATAGGTGCTAGGTATTTTCATGAAGGCTAGATCTACATCATTTATTTGTGCAAATTTTTTTAGTAGGCCCTACAGGTTAATTTCTATTAATGGCAACTCTAAGTGGAAAGTTGTATAAAAATGTGTAAATTATTATGAATTTAACCTAAATAGACCTAACAATTTATTAAAATTTTAAAAACTACATATGTGTAAACCACCTAGTGTTGTCCTAGGGGTAAAGTCATTATGGTCAAACCCCTGCTGTGGTCCATGTCCAATGGTGGTCAAAGCCCCACTGTGATCATTCCACTAACGGTCAAAGCACCTAGAACCACTAAACTGTATATAATAATGTGTGTGCTATTGTTCTAACTATATTTATGGTCAGAAGAAACAAGCATACTCATGATACTGCCTACCAATGAAAATATCACTAAAAACTGTAAGCCTGCTGAGAGTTAACATGAGTCCTACCAAGGCCCTAACCCTTAAGTTATACAGTACACTAAACTTGATAACACAAAACTAAACAACCTAATTCTAAAACACCTTTCTTTAGGAGTTTAGGAGAGTCTACTGTCATAGATCTGGAATACTCTTTTAAGTTCTATACAAAATAGAAAATAAACTAACCTGACTTTTCTGAATTAGAGCTGGTAAAGATGTTCTTCGAGCTGATCTGTGTGCCGAGAATGTGTGAGCACTTGATGAACTGGACCTTCTTCTTTTAATAACAGGAATTTTTCCATCTTGCGTTGTAAAATTTTGTATTTGTGGTTTTAAAACAGTTTCCATATATTTTGCTACAATATTCCCTGCAAACCCGCAGGAGTAAGCAATGAAAGGGCGTAAGCCATACGGTATATCTTGCAGTGCTGAGCAAGCCAAGAATCGTGTGAAGCTCACTAGCAAAATGACACCAGCACTGTGGCTTGTTTCTAAGCTTGAGAATACACTAGCTATGCTTATAAAAAGCAGTACACACACTATGACTAGAGGTTGTGTTGTGTAATTGGATAAGGAAGATATGATTTCCCCATTGTTTTGATGCGCATTAGCCCCCCCATTTGGTAATTTGGTACCGTCTCCCCCATCACGGAGAAATATTTGAGCAAAAAATTCGCCCAAGTAACATGAACAAAATAATAAATAAACACTAGTGTTGCTCCACGTTCGTCGAAAATATAAAGAAAGCCAATAGAATGCACATAAAATGCAAAACATTGGCACAATAAGGGAACATAAACGCTGAAATAAGACTCCTACATCGCTTCGTAGAAGCTGGTACAACGACACACCGACAGCTATTGCTACTAATCCGTAACACACTCCAAGTTGTTGAGCGTTTAAATTAGCTTTGCTTGCACCTAACCACTTAAATAAATAGCTACAGCTGCCTTGTTCTAAGGGTTTCACAAATATTTGAATATATCCATTATTTTCAGCTTCTTCGTCATCCTTATCTGTATCATTTTTGGAGCCCCTGCGCGACACACTATTTCTGGCCAGTGCCATTTTGTATTTTTTTGTATTTTTTTTTTACGTGAGCGCAGGGAGTTATGGGTAAGCGAGGGTTTTTTTTTTTATTACTATTATTTTATTTAGTCCTAGATCTAGCTGAGTTCTGGGAGAATTGTTGAGACAAAATAGAGCAAGAATGTGCTAGCGCTATATATTTTATGTTTAAGTTTTAATAACCGTACTTGGCATTATATAATTATGTTTGATGTGCGCTTCTTAAGCAAATCTTAACCTCGTATTAAAACAAAATAATTATCGCATTGCTAGGCCTAGAAAATGGTATAAGCCAAACAACGGGCTTGTGCCGCGTTGTATAAAGATGAAGCGGGCTTTCGTCGCAGCAGACAGCGCAGTGCTCGCGAAAATGCTGATTGGGAAGGGTTGGAGGAGGAGGAGGGAGGGCTGAGCAGGCGGTATCCCGAGGCCCCGGATTCTAACAGGGGCTAAACATGTCCCTTTATATCAGGGGTCTCCAAACTACGGCCCGCGGACCAGATGCGGCCCGCGAGGTCCTCTCATCCGGCCCTCGGAGATCTTTTTGTCCACGGAAAAAACGTTTGTTGATAATGGTGAGGAGCTTTGTCCAGAAAAATCAATGACATGCCTGGAAGAAACTGGCCCCCGAACTGAAATTTGATAGTTAATGCGGCCCTCGGACTGAAAAGTTTGGAGACCCCTGCTTTATATCAACGATAATAGAAATACTTTCACTATCGATCTTTTGCTATTTACAAGTTAAATTATTGCCGTCATGTTTTTAAAAAGCGGGTGTACGATCTCTTTAATCTTATTTTTATATAATAGTAAGGGTTGTGGGGGCATTTCAAGAACAATCAGGGACTAGAAATATAGAAGTTTGTAGCGAGGCATCACACTTCTATCACTCACTCGCTGGAAAATCATCAGTGCCATCAAAATCATATATGAAGGGTTCAAACTCAAAGGTTTATGAGGTATACACATCACTGACCAGAGTTTCTTCCAGACATCTCTTTGAGGGGGGGGGGGAGTCTACCGCCCCGCCCCCCGAACGAAATAAAATTTATATAGAGAATATATACTTTTAACAGTGTCCGCCCCCCCCCCCCCCGAAAGAAAGTCTACCCCCCTTCCCTGAAAATTTCAAGTGCCCCCCCCCCTCCCGGAGAAAAAAAAGTCAGGAAGAAACACTGTCACTGACCCATTTATGGTTGAGACAGGAGTTAAACAAGGATGAGTTCTGTCCCCATTGCTTTTAACCCAGTACTTGACTGGCTGGTGGCGCAAACAACAAAGCAAGAAAAATGACACTAACAACTAGCATAGAAGACCTAGAATTTGCAGACGACATAAATCTACGCTAGTAGTTAAATAGAGCGGGAGTGATCTCTGCTATAATTCTTTGTCGTTTAGGGGGGGGGGGGGCTCTTTCAGTGCAATCGGTCTAAAGAAATATTTGCCTTTAATATCTTTAAAAAAAAGTGCGCGCCAAATGAACGAAAAATAGTACTTTATAAAGCAAACATTAATTTAATTTTAAAAAGTTAAACATTTTATTAAGTCACATTTTAAACTTATGTCACTGTGCATTGTCATTTAGTCGTGACCTATGTGAAAAGTTAGTAAGAATTAGGTCATGTAGAAGTTATCTTTTTTTGAGAAATCATAAACACTGTTTCCGGGCACCGTAAATTACTAAAAATTTGAAAGAACAAGAGAATAAGATCATAAATATATTTTAAAATTTCCATCCAACTAACTGAAACTTCACTCCAATTATTGCCATTTTAGAAACCAAAAATACAGTAACGTAGCCTACCACTTCCGGTTATCAAAATCTATAGGCCTAAATAATTTAAATATAAAATCTTGTACTTATATATGAAATTGCATCTACCTAACTAAAACAATACTTTTATATAATTATGCAATAAAAAGGAGAAACTAAATGACTTTCTTTAAATATATTATAATGGCTATAACGGCACTGGCGTTGAAATACATTTATCTGTAAAGGACTGTGACTTATGGGCTAATTAGCAGTACAATTTTCAATTATAGGTTTATATGTAATTATGGACGTTTGAGAAAATATAAACTCAAACCCAAACATAAACGCAAACATGACCATACTGGCAAACATAAACTCAAACATAAACGCACATGCAAACATTAATGCGAACATAAACGCTAACATAACTATTAACGCAAACATAAACGCGAAGATTAAATATAAACATACACCAAACAATAACGAAAAAAAGCAAACGCCATCATCATCAGAATCTTAAACGCTAACATAAATGCAAATATAAAGTTAAACATAGTGACATGTAGGAGCAGCTCCTAAAATGCTATTCATTAAAAATAGTATTTAATAAAGAGTACATTAAGTGCATAAAATAAAAATTCATAAAAAACGTTTTAATAACAAGCTTTTATGTAATAATGCACTAAAAAGTAGAAAATAAATTATAGACTACTATTTAAATAACTATAAAGAAAAGCGTGGGTCACTTTAGTATCTATTGGATACCTTTACTAATGTTAAGGAAGACACCCACGCTTTTTGTAATATATTAAGAATTGTGAAGTCAAGGGAACTCACTCTTCTTGTATTAGTATTATATTTATAATGTTATCTTGAGTGATGTCCCTTGTTATATATATGTTTATGTCTCGTCACTTCCTCTTCCTCTTTCCATCATGGCTGAATAAAGACTAGTTAACAATCAACGCGTGGCTTCTCGTCAGTGTATTATAATAGAACAGCTCCAATCCACCACAACTGGCGACGAGGATAAATCAATCGACTTAAAAGAGCACATGCTTACTTAAAAAGAAGCTTGCTAGAGCATATTGGCTAAGTATTTCTAGTATAATGGCGCTGTATGGCCAAATAAAAGAATTTGATTCGAATGATGAAACCATTCATGATTATCTAGATAGGTTAAGCTTTTACCTTGAAGCTAACGACGTGACGATAGAAGCCAAAAAGAGAGCTGTTTTGTTAACAGTCATAGGGCCTCAACAATTTAGGCTATTAAAGGACTTATGCGCACCAGCTAGTCTAACTACCAAGAGCTTTAACGAGCTGAGCAAACTGCTAACAGACCACCATGCGCCTGTACCATCAAAGTTCCTGTGTAGAGCCAGATTTGACGGTAGGACTGCTGCTTTACGTCATCTAAGTAGATTCTGTGAATTCGGGGACACTCTGTCCGACAGACTATGTGAAAAGTTTGTGACAGGTGTAAACAGCCCTGATGTTCAAAGAAAGTTGCTTCTCGAGTCAGATCTAACTTTGGAAAAAGCAATACAACCAGCAACTTCGTTCCATCAGTCATCCGAGGCGGCGAGATCTCTAGCACCCTCAGGGATCCATGCAGTAAACAGCAGGTTAGTCAACAAACACCAACCCCATCAGAGCATTTCAACTTATGCTAAACAGCCTGCACGTTCAAATCTTAGATCTAAATCTAGTAATAATTATCAAAAATGTCATCGATGCAATGGTCCCCATGCATCTCATCGGTGCAAGTTCAAGTCAGCAACCGTGCAGTAAGCAAGGTCACATTGCCAAGGCCTGCTTTGCAAAGTCTTCGTCTGTTGCTAAATCTAGCGAGTCAAGACAGTACCGCAACCAAAGGCAGCACTATGTTAACTCTCACCAAGACAACCTAACCCAACCAATGAACCACTCTATCAGTGAAAATGCTCAAACTGATTTGCAGCCGGAGTTCAACCTGTTCTCTGTGAAATCAAAAAGTCATGCTCCCATCAATGTACCAGTTTGTATAAACGGTAAGAGCATCATCTTCCAACTTGACACAGGAGCATCTCTAACCGTCATCGCAAAGAAGGACTTTGACGCTGTCACAGGAGGATCAGTGCCTCTACAACTATGTCACAAGTGCCTAACAACATACACAGGTGACAATGTTCCGGTGATAGGAGAGTGTATGGTTCATGTAAGCTATAATGGTCAAAGTGTTAAACTTCCTCTTCTTGTGGTTGAAGGAAATGGACCACCATTATAGGTAGGAACTGGTTAGTTGATCTTAAGTTAGACTGGGAGAGTATATTTTCCGTGAACAAAGCAAGAGAATCTAGTTTTACTTCAATAGATAAAGTAATATCTGAAAATGAAGGTGTTTTTGGTAATTCAGGATTACTAAATGATAGAACAGTGAAGATAAGCATTAAAGACACAAATCCAAGAGTTCCACCTTATGCAATGAGGGATAAAATTGAAAATGAGCTAAGTAGATTGGAATCCAATGGCATCATAAAGAAGGTAGACTATTCTGATTGGGCAACGCCCATTGTGCCAGTGTTAAAGAAGGATGGTTCTGTAAGAATTTGTGGAGACTATAAAGCTACACTGAATAAGCAAATAGAGCTAAATAGGTATCCTATTCCTAACATTGAGGAAATTTCTTTGAATTTAGCAGGAGGAGACAAATTCACTGAATTGGACTTTAGTCATGCTTACACTCAACTAGAACTACATCCAGATTCAAAAGTCTATACGACAATAAACACACATAAAGGACTCTACCAATATGAAAGACTATGTTTTGGCATATCATCTAGCCCTGGAATTTTCCAAGCTGTCATGGACAGTATTTTTAAGGATATTCCAAATGTTTGTGTTTACTTTGACAATGTGTACATAACTGGTAAGAATGACACTGAACATCTTAAAACACTTGATAAAGTCTTGAAAATAGTTGGTGAAAAAGGTTAAAGATAAACAAAGATAAATGTCAATTCATGCTGACAGATATTAGTTTTCTTGGTTATATTTTAAGCAAGCAAGGCATCAGACCTCAACCTGAGAAAACAAAAGCCATTAAAGAAGCACCCAAACCTGAAAATACCCAACAACTAAGAGCTTTTTTGGGCTTGATAAATTACTATGCAAAGTTCATAGGGAATCTGTATGGTAAACTATCACCACTGTACAAGCTGCTACAGAAAAATGCAACTTGGCACTGGGGTAAACAACAAGATGCTGCTTTTAATGCAGCAAAAGAAGCTTTGTCTTCTGACCCCTTACTAACTCACTATGACCCAGGGAAAAGACTTATATTAACATGTGATGCTTCACCTGATGGTGTAGGAGCAGTGTTATCCCACATAGATGAAAAGGGTGACAGACCCATTGCTTTTGCCAGGAGATCTTTGAACCAGGCTGAGAAAAATTATTCTCCGTTAGATAGGGAAGGCTTAGGCATCATTTTTGGTGTTAAGAAATTTCACAAGTTTCTGTTTGGTAAAGAATTCACCATCTTTACAGATCATAAGCCATTGCTGGGCTTGTTTGGAGAAAACAAACCCCTACCTGAGCATGCCTCACCAAGAATTCAAAGATGGGCTATCACACTAACTGCATACAATTATGAATTGAAATACAAACCTGGATCTGAGAATAGTGCAGATAGTCTTAGTCGATTACCTTTAAAAAACCAAAGCCTTAGTTATGTACCAGAAGATGTATTTGTTCTTTTCACTATCATGGATAACTCCAATATAAATGTGAATGATGTTAAAAGAGAAACACAAAAAGATGAGTGCTTAATAAAAGTATATGAGTACTGTAAGAATGGTTGGCCTGAAGAGTCTGTGAATGATGACTTAAGGCCATATAAAATAAGAAAAATGGAATTAAGTCTAAAAGATGGAGAAGATGCAGTCCATTATCAGTCAGAGTTGCCTAAACAAAGTATTTGTAACTTAATAAATGATTATGGTGATATGGCAATTTCAAATGCTTTTAAAGAGAATACATTAGTAAGAAGGAATGTGATCATCAAACAACTTTGCTAACATCATTAGCACTTACAGAAACTAAAAGGGTACCATCAAAAGAAAAAAAAGATTTTTGCCATTTAATACACCCACTTCAAATACTGGATCACAGTTGCAAATTGATATGGTCCAGGATAGTACTTTTAAACAGTATTTTTGGTTACCAAAAAGCACTATCAGATTACCTGAGAAAATTGATCAATTAAAGAAATCTATGTCAGTTAAGGATCTGAATAATAGCATAATACTTTCAGATGCCAATTCAAAAATAGTTCCATTAAATCATGACAAAACATCCATTGAAAGAGAATTTGGATTCAATGAGAATGTGTATCTGAGAAATTATGGGAGAAGGGAAAAATGGATGCCAGGTCAAATTGTTCAATGTACAGGACCTGTGTCTTATAAAGTAAAAACAAATGATGGACTTATTGTCCGTAGACATGCAGACCAGTTAAAAATAACTTGTGCAGATAATAAGTGTGAATCTGTCAATCCCACCAAATCTGAACAGTTCACACCAACTCAGTTTGCTCCACAGCCAAGTTCTGTTGATATGAGTGAACCAAGTAGTCTAGAGTCAGAAAATGTAAATTCTAGAATTAATGATTTAGATCCTAGATTTCCTGAGCTAGAGAATCCAGATGGTCAGAATCTTGAGTCACCAAATCAAAAGCCACTGAGAAGGTCAAACAGGACAATCAAAGTCCCAGATAAGTTAGACCTATGATTTTAAAGGTCAAAAGGACTTTGACATCATTGTTTTGTATCTTAATTATGTTGTAGCATATTGTGCATTGTTTGTAAGGGTGTAATCTACCATAATGTTCATGTTGCAATATATTGGTGATTTTAAGATACTGTCAATTGTTCTATTGAGAGATGTGTTGTTGTTTACTAAGGGTAAAGGTATGTAATATATTGAGAATTGTGAAGTCAAGGGAACTCACTCTTCTTGTATTAGTATTATATTTATAATGTTATCTTGAGTGATGTCCCTTGTTATATATATGTTTATGTCTCGTCACTTCCTCTTCCTCTTTCCATCATGGCTGAATAAAGACTAGTTAACAATCAACGCGTGGCTTCTCGTCAGTGTATTATAATAGAACAGCTCCAATCCACCACACTTTTCTTAATAGTTATTTAAATAGTAGTCTATAATTTATTTTCTACTTTTTAGTGCATTATTACATAAAAGCTTGTAATTAAAACGTTTTTATGAATTTTTTTTTTAGTATTTTACATGTTTTTTTTTACATGACTAAAAACCATTGCGCGCCCACTGAACGTGATGGTGCAGCTATTGAACGTGATGACGCGTGTGGTGTGGTTGGATAGACATGCCTACTAATTAGGTCCAAATTTTAATTAAATCATAAAAAATTAATTAGGCATCCAATTAAGTCAAATTTAATTTCAGATTGCATTGTCTTCATGTCTTGACCCACGTGCCAAGTGTGAATCGTATCGGTCAAGTAGAAATGTCCGAATTTTCACTCCTGCGTTTCGATTTAGACTGACGACAGATAGACTGTCGACAGACTGTCGACAGACTGGCGACAGAGGAAGTGAGTTAAATAAAAGCTTGTAAAAAGGAAGCAATTTTTTTTTCTAATTTAATTTTGTTTTTGTAAGAAGTCAGTATAAATGGGTGGGATTTGTATAATTTTTCAGACAAAATAATATTTTTTGAAGGGTAATATAATTTGTTTGATTTTGTTCTTTAGCATCAATTGAAAGCAGTGATTCTTCCAGACTTTTTTCTCCGGGGGGGGGGGGGGGGGAAGGGGGGGGGGCACTTGAAATTTTCGAGGGGGGGGGCGGCCACTGTTAAAAGTATATATTTTCTATATAAATTATATAAATTTCATTTCATTCGGGGGGGGGGGGGGGGGGGGGGGGAAGGTAGAATTTTTTCGGGGGGGGGGGGGGGAGGCTGAAACTCTGATTGAAAGTGCTGAGTAGTAAACTGAAAATTGATTTATATTTCTGGACATCAATTTAGATTTTAGCACAATAATTAACACTAAAAATATTACACGATTGCAGTCAAATCGATTTTTCTAAACTCTATATAGCAGTGAATGGGTCAAGTTTTTAAAATTAGTTGAGTAGATGTCACTGGAATTGCGCTTCAATGAATAAACCGGGAGTGGTCTTCTAAACTTTCTCGAATATTCTTATATAACACTACAGGGGATGGCAACTCGGGATATATAGACGTGATTTTTTTTTACTTAAGTTAAACTTTTTAAAAATTAATTAGGCATCCAATTAAGTCAAATTTAATTTCAGATTGCATTGTCTTCATGTCTTGACCCACGTGCCAACTGTGAATCGTATCGGCCAAGTAGAGACTTAAAATTAAGAGACTTAGAAGATTTCTTTAAAAACCCGGCTGTTCAATGGTAGTCATGTTGTTTTTAGTAGATAGTCTAAATCCAGATCTTAGCGTCCACGTCTAGTTTTTCCGTAAATCTATTCTAGATCTAGTTACAGGCTTTTGAAAAATTTAAAGTAGAATAAGTCCCATTTCCGGTTACCGGAAATCGCTGAAAAGTTGATTCAGAACAAATTTAATAGAATAGAATCTCGTAGAAAAAAGAATTGCGCACCAAGTGAATGCCAAAAATCTGAGTATAATAGTGCGGAATATTATTAGTACTTTATAAATTCACATGCGTTTTTTTTAAAATCGGAAATAGCGTAAACAACTACTTCCGGTCAACGGATATTAAGCAAAATTTGACAGAAGACAGAGAATTAGATCTTTTACTTACTTTTAAAATTTCATTTATCGGTCTGAAATAATACTCAAGTTATAGGCTTTTGAAAAATTAAAAGTAGAATAAGTTCCACTTCCGTTTATCGGAAATCGCTCTAAAGTTAATTAAGAACAACACATTTGATATAATACTTGTATAAGAAATTTCATCAACCTAGTTGTAACGGTACTCAAGTTATCGTGTTCACAGACACATACACAGACATAGGACAAGATTTCAAAACTGTTTTTCGACTCAGGGAGGTGTAAAACGTCGAGATTTGCAAAAATATAAGCCTGATGTTTTATTAAAACTTCATCTCTCTTTGTTTCTTTATATACAAAAAAAGGTTATGGAAGGTTTTTGAAGGTCTTTTACTGCAAAATTATATCAACAACCATAGCTTTTCTGTTATATAGGCTACATGCTGCCTATTAATACTATTATGCTGTTCAGTACATGCTTTGGTTGGTGTTAGGATTGTTACATATAAGTATTCGCATGCATTTAGAGTAGCTTCACTTTTGTTTAAATGTTTCATTACCCTTCAAACTATAGTCTATTTTAGTTATATTATTAAAAAATGTAAATAAATAGTACACACAATTCTGTAGAATTGGAACGATTGGGAGCGAAGTGACATATATCGCAGGAAATTTAGAGGTTCGGTAGGGTATAATAAATGGTGAGGTTAGGAAAGTTTGGCGGTCCATTCTCTAATAAGCAGTCTAGGTCTCGTTCGTACTTTCAAACAATAAATAAGTTAATTATATTCAGACTTCGTGTTGGTTTATTGTCGACCCTGTCCTCACCTCACAACAGTTGGTTGGGTGACGCTTACCTTGTCATGTTAAAATAAATAGCATGTTATTGAGTTAGTTCAAAGTGAGTTTTCATACAAGCCCAACGCACTAATTAAGGCTGTCGCAAAAGATGTAACATATGGCAATGAATTTTCATTAAAAAAAAAAGATGTCTAGTCCAGCTTACGAAACTAACGACCGTCGCCGATACTTTTTCTGTGTGCGCTTTTTGTTTTGCGCTTTTTTCCGTTGCGCATCTTTCTGGGTATCTTTCCAGACAGCTTACGAACCCTGTATGTATGTATGTATGTATGTATATGTGTGTGTATATATGTGTGTGTGTATATATATGTATATATACATATATATATGTGTATATATATATGTATATATATAGGCCTACATATGTATGTACATATATATATAGGCCTATATATATATATAGGCCTATATATATATATAGGCCTATATATATATAGGCCTATATATACATAGGCCTATATATATATATATATATATATATATATACACATACATACAGAATGACACTAACATAAAAAACACCTTCATAATGACCTTTTAATTAAGTGCACAATAAAATAAAGTTTCATAAGCTTGGCATTTGCAATAAATTGTATGCATTGAATTGAAATAAAAATTCCTGGCCACGAGTGGTATACAGTAGGCCTATACGTTCTGCGGGCCACTTAGAGTAGAAGGAAACAAGGAGACAAATAAAAATAGCATTACATTTTAATTGTGTTGAAGAAATACAAATGGATCAAACAATTTTTAACAGGTATGTTAACACGGTGATGGCACAATGGACATTCGATGAAGAAAACCACAAGAATACAAAAATACAAGCATTAGCTCTCTCAATGGTGGCCAACAAATGCCTTCTCTAGAGTGCGACAACAAAAGTTGGATGAGTCATCTATATCGTGCAGTGACGGAACTAAAAGAAAAGCCCCCCCCCCCTCCCGTTACAACAATCTTTTGTGCCTATATATTTTGTGCAAATAATATAGATATCTGTGTTTGAAATGCAGGACTTTGATAAAGCGAAATCGTTTGCCTTAATTTCTATGAAACTTTTGAAGTTTTCATGAATGTACAAACTGAAGCACTTTTCATGGGTTGGTTACTTTAAAAAAAAAAAAAAAAACTTTAAAAGCTATCAACAGAGTCCACACCTGACCAGTAAGTCATCAACAGAGTCCACACCTGACCAGTAAGTCATCAACAGAGTCCACACCTGACCAGTAAGTCATCAACAGAGGTCTAAGGGGAGCTAAGGGAACAGATGCTTTGGCAAGATTTTCTTACTGGATGGGGGATGCTCAAATGTTTCATATACATGTATGTATATATATATATACATATATATACATATATATATATACACATATATACATATATATATATATATACATACATATATATACATGCATACATACATACATATATATACATGCATACATATATATATATATATATATATATATATATATATATATATATATATATATATGTGTGTGTATGTATATAGGCTTACACCAGAACAACAGTTTTTTAATTATGAAAGATTGTGATTTGAAAATATTAAGAAACCAAATGAAGTAAGGGCGACACAAACACTCAGGCGCTAGTATCAGAACATGAAGCAATCGTAATTTGTCGTTCGTAGAAGGGGGGGGGGGGTTACCCACTCATCACAATATCCCCTGCTGACACCATTAACATGAGTATAATAAGGCAGGGAAAGTAAACACGTGTTGCATAGGACAAGTCGACACCTGGAGCCCCAGGTATTAGAACAGTGGACACCTGGAGCCCCAGGTGTTAGAACAGTGGACACCTGGAGCCCCAGGTGTTAGAACAGTGGACACCTGGAGCCCCAGGTGTTAGAACAGTGGACACCTGGAGCCCCAGGTGTTAGAACAGTGGACACCTGGAGCCCCAGGTGTTAGAACAGTGGACACCTGGAGCCCCAGGTGTTAAAACAGTGGACACCTGTAAAAGTGCAGCTGGACTGAGACATGAAGGTTTTGGTCTTTTGTTCAATGACTATTGAGTAGAGACATGACTTGAACGCTGCACAATTCTAGTTTAAAAAGCAAACAACTAACAAGAGAATCCAAGCTAGAAGCTAGCAAGTAAGTTCTACAGCCACTGCCCTAACGGTATAACCAACAACAGTCTAGGTCAGTGGATATGGAAGAATATTCTACAAACATCACAATATGAAAACAACATCATTTACGAGAATTCTTAATTGAACTAATGACAAATATTTATTTTTTGATAAAGGATAAATAACGTCTTTGGCCTCCGAAATAGATTCGGCCCAAGGTAATGTTGATAGTACGTCAACGTTATGTGCCCCCCAAGAAGGGTATGTGTTCCCTATTCACAGAGTGTCCATATCAATGGTGGAAGGCAAACATCTGGATTGGTTCATTGTTCAAACTTTAGTTTTTCTAGTGAGTTGTGAAAGGTGACATGAGACCTGACATGTGGGAGACCAATGGCGGGCTGGTGTATGGGTGGGCTGGTGTATGGGTGGGCTGGTGTATGGGTGGGCTGGTGTATGGTGTATGGGTGGGCTGGTGTATGGGTGGGCTGGTGTATGGGTGGGCTGGTGTATGGGTGGGCTGGTGTATGGGTGGGCTGGTGTATGGGCGGGCTGGTGGGCTGGTGTATGGGTGGGCTGGTGTATGGTGTATGGGTGGGCTGGTGTATGGGTGGGCTGGTGTATGGGCGGGCTGGTGGGCTGGTGTATGGGTGGGCTGGTGTATGGGTGGGCTGGTGTATGGGTGGGCTGGTGTATGGTGTATGGGCGGGCTGGTGTATGGGTGGGCTGGTGTATGGGTGGGCTGGTGTATGGGTGGGCTGGTGTATGGGTGGGCTGGTGTATGGGTGGGCTGGTGTATGGGCGGGCTGGTGTATGGGCGGGCTGGTGTATGGGTGGGCTGGTGTATGGGTGGGCTGGTGTATGGGTGGGCTGGTGTATGGTGTATGGGCGGGCTGGTGTATGGGTGGGCTGGTGTATGGGTGGGCTGGTGTATGGGTGGGCTGGTGTATGGTGTATGGGTGGGCTGGTGTATGGGTGGGCTGGTGTATGGGTGGGCTGGTGTATGGTGTATGGGTGGGCTGGTGTATGGGTGGGCTGGTGTATGGGTGGGCTGGTGTATGGGCGGGCTGGTGGGCTGGTGTATGGGTGGGCTGGTGTATGGTGTATGGGTGGGCTGGTGTATGGGTGGGCTGGTGTATGGTGTATGGGTGGGCTGGTGTATGGGTGGGCTGGTGTATGGGTGGGCTGGTGTATGGTGTATGGGTGGGCTGGTGTATGGGTGGGCTGGTGTATGGGTGGGCTGGTGTATGGTGTATGGGTGGGCTGGTGTATGGGCGGGCTGGTGTATGGGTGGGCTGGTGTATGGGTGGGCTGGTGTATGGTGTATGGGCGGGCTGGTGTATGGTGTATGGGTGGGCTGGTGTATGGTGTATGGGTGGGCTGGTGTATGGTGTATGGGTGGGCTGGTGTATGGTGTATGGGTGGGCTGGTGTATGGGTGAGCTGGTGTATGGGTGGGCTGGTGTATGGGTGGGCTGGTGTATGGGTGGGCTGGTGTATGGGTGGGCTGGTGTATGGGTGGGCTGGTGTATGGTGTATGGGTGGGCATTGTATGGGTGAGCTGGTGTATGGGCGGGCTGGTGGGCTGGTGTATGGGTGGGCTGGTGTATGGGCGGGCTGGTGTATGGGTGGGCTGGTGTATGGGTGGGCTGGTGTATGGGTGGGCTGGTGTATGGGTGGGCTGGTGTATGGGTGGGCTGGTGTATGGGTGGGCTGGTGTATGGTGTATGGGCGGGCTGGTGTATGGGTGGGCTGGTGGATTGGCGGGCTGGTGTATGGGTGGGCTGGTGTATGGTGTATGGGTGGGCTGGTGTATGGGCGGGCTGGTGTATGGGTGGGCTGGTGTATGGGTGGGCTGGTGTATGGGTGGGCTGGTGTATGGGTGGGCTGGTGTATGGGTGGGCTGGTGTATGGGCGGGCTGGTGTATGGGCGGGCTGGTGTATGGGCGGGCTGGTGTATGGGCGGGCTGGTGGGCTGGTGTATGGGTGGGCTGGTGTATGGGCGGGCTGGTGTATGGTGTATGGGTGGGCTGGTGTATGGGCGGGCTGGTGTATGGGTGGGCTGGTGTATGGGTGGGCTGGTGTATGGGTGGGCTGGTGTATGGGTGGGCTGGTGTATGGGTGGGCTGGTGTATGGGTGGGCTGGTGTATGGGCGGGCTGGTGTATGGGTGGGCTGGTGTATGGGCGGGCTGGTGGGCTGGTGTATGGGCGGGCTGGTGTATGGGTGGGCTGGTGTATGGGTGGCCAGTGGAAACAAAACAGGTCAAACCTCCAGTGTTTCTTCCAGACATTTTTCGGGGGGCGGGGGGGGGGGGGGCGGACACTAGTAAAAGTATATTTGACTATATAAATTCCATCTCGTTCGGGGGGTGTGGGTGGAAGAAACTCTGCTGACAGCCTCTACTGCTGGGGATGACTGGCACAATCAAGTCGCCTACATCATGAGCTGCCACACTGTCATACAGCAGCTGTTGACCTCATGTCATACAGCAGCTGTTACTTGATGACCTCATGTCATACAGCAGCTGTTACTTGATGACCTCATGTCATACAGCAGCTGTTGACCTCATGTCATACAGCAGCTGTTACTTGATGACCTCATGTCATACAGCAGCTGTTGACCTCATGTCATACAGCAGCTGTTACTTGATGACCTCATGTCATACAGCAGCTGTTACTTGATGACCTCATGTCATACAGCAGCTGTTACTTGATGACCTCATGTCATACAGCAGCTGTTACTTGATGACCTCATGTCATACAGCAGCTGTTACTTGATGACCTCATGTCATACAGCAGCTGTTACTTGATGACCTCATGTCATACAGCAGCTGTTACTTGATGACCTCATGTCATACAGCAGCTGTTACTTGATGACCTCATGTCATACAGCAGCTGTTACTTGATCACTTCATGTCATACAGCAGCTGTTACTTGATGACCTCATGTCATACAGCAGCTGTTACTTGATCACTTCATGTCATACAGCAGCTGTTACTTGATGACCTCATGTCATACAGCAGCTGTTACTTGATCACCTCATGTCATACAGCTGTTTCCTGATCTTCTGACTGAACTAATTGGAAATGTTCTTGGTCTGTAAAAAGAAAAAATTAGGTCTGTTAATTATGTTCTCTTGGTCTGTAAAATGAAAACATTAGGTATGATAATTATGCTCAGTCCCAAAATTCTGACTTTCTGAGGGTACAACTCATTTAGAAAGGGAATCCTGAAATTCAATCCCCCAATTTTACCATTCCTGAAAGCAAAATACGATTCATTCAATGTTTAATATACAGACAGCCCTGTAATGCAGCAAAACAGCCAGTTTTCTTTTGAAACAAAGACAATTTAATCTTGAATGAAAGATTGTGAATAAAAATAAACCGGGAGTGATCTCCCCTAAACTTTCTCGAATAAAACAACAAGGGATGGGAACTCGGGCTATAGACATGATTTTTAATCCATTTTAAATACTTAAAGTTTTAAAAATAGAATAAAATCTCGTAGACAAAAGAATTGCACACCAAGTGAACGCTAAATAAAAAAAGTGCATAATAGTGCGCAATATTATTAGTACTTTAAAAATTTACATATTAGTTTTTTGAGAAATCGGAAGTAGCGTAAATTACTACTTCCGGTCAATGGAAATTACTCAAAATTTGATAGAAGGTAGAGAATTAGATCTTTTACTTACATGTGAAATTTCATTTATCTATCTGAAATAGTACTCATGTCATAGGCTTTTGAAAAATTCAAAGTAGAAAAAGTACCACTTCCGGTTATCAGAAATCGCTCAAAAGTTGATACGGATCTACGATTTTTATAAAATACTTATATATGAAATTTCATCAACCTAGCTGTAACGGTACTCAAGTTATCGTGTTTACACACAGACAGACAGACAGACAGACGGACAGAATGGACACCAGCGAGAAAAGTCTCAAAGGTATTTGAGAGGTCCATAAATTAATTTACATTACAATTAATAAGGGTATAAAATCCTGCCTGTCTGGTTTTTTTCGTACTTTACTAAAGATTGGATGTATTTGATGTTTTTAATATTTTCGGTAACTAAATAAAAATTTAAAAAAATAAACCGGGAGTGATCTCCCCTAAACTTTCTCGAATATTCTTATATAAAACAACAGGGGATGGGAACTCGGGCTATAGACATGATTTTTAATCCATTTTAAATACTTAAAGTTTTAAAAATAGAATAAAATCTCGTAGACAAATTAATTGCACACCAAGTGAACGCCAAATAAAAAAGTGCATACTAGTGCGCAATATTATTAGTACTTTAAAAATTTACATTTGTTTTTTGAGAAATCGGAAGTAGCGTAAATTACTACTTCCGGTCAAGGGATTACTCAAAATTTAACAGATGGTAGAAAATTAGATCTTTTACTCACATGTGAAACTTCATTTATCTATCTGAAATAGTACTCAACTTATAGTCTTTTGAAAAATTCAAAGAAGAAAAAGTACCACTTCCGGTTATCGGAAATCGCTCAAAAGTTGATACAGATCTACGATTTTGATAAAATACTTATATATGAAATTTCATCAACCTAGCTGTAACGGTACTCAAGTAATCGTGTTTACACACAGACACACACACAGACATACGGACAGAATTGCAAAGCCCAGTTTTTCAGACTGGATTACGCATAAAACCTTTTAATTTTGATAAATCTGGATTGATAGTTTTTGCCCGACTAAAATAAGTCCTCTATACTTCGGATGTCAAGAAGGACTGAGGTGTAATGCGGTGAAAATTGTTAAAATTTCAAGTGATTTTTGTGCACGATTACAATACTTTCTCTATACTTCGTATATACGAGAAAGTAAAAAGCAAAAACAATTTGGTTTTCACGTGTAATGGCGACATAAACAATGGCATCCTGCTATTCGATAGGCCGCCATAAATTTTATTGTACACATTGTAAGCTAAAAATAGAAAAACTAGGTCATGGTGTTTAGATTTGCATTGTTATTTAAAAACTTGATCTGCAAAGTTTTGTAAACAAAATAACTATAAAGTGGGGCTGTCAGAAATCGATCACGGAGTTCCTTTACAGCCAATCAATGTTTGTCTTACGAAAGTGAAACATCGGGTTATAACTTAGGCTTGATGAAAATAAATAGAAATGTAGCCTTAAACTCAACAAATTATTTTCAAGTTCTCTGGATCTGCAACTTGTATAGCATTGATTCTAAAAATATTAAATTTCTGAATTAATTTTAGGCTTAAGTTTTTAATAAAAAAAATTTTTAATTATTTTTACGGTCCTATATCTAAAAAAGCACATTTTTATTCCATGTCAACAACATTACGAAAGGATTTTCGTCAACTCACTGGTGTCCATTGCAAAGCCCAGTTTTTCAGAATGGATTACGCATAAAACCTCTTAATTTTGATAAATCTGGATTGATAATTTTTGCCCGATTAAAATAAGACCTCTATACTTTGGATGTGATGAAGGACTGAGGTGTAATACGGTGAAAATTGTTGAAATGTCAAGTGATTTTTGTGCACGATTACAATACTTTCTCTATACTTTGTATATACGAGAAAGTAAAAAACCAAAAAAGTATATTCTAATAGAGCAGTAAGGAGAATGTCATTGTGATACTTAATAATAAAAACCAGTTCTTAAAATTGTCATTCTATTACTGGGTACATATCTCAATTTTTTTTTTACCAATGTCATCCTCCCACCCTAAATTGTTCTCACTTTCTAAATAGGCAGCCAGCTCTTTGTCTTCTGCTTTGAGTGCCTGCTGTCTGGGGGAGTTGCCCTGGAAGTCTGTGCGGGTCAGCGAGGCTCCAGCGGCCACCAACATGTGACAGATTGTTCTACGCTGATACCACGCAGCTTTATGCAGGGCTGTTTGGCCCCTGAAAAATACAATCCCAGCTTTGTCTAATTACTTTTGTATAGGTCCATTGGAAAAAGATTTTACATCCACTAGTTAGGTACCATAAGATGGGTGGATTAGTTAAATTACCATGAGATGGGTGGATTAGTTAAGGTACCATGAGATGGGTGAATTAGTTAAATTACCATGAGATGGGTGGATTAGTTAAGGTACCATGAGATGGTTGGATTAGTTAAATTACCATGAGATGGTTGGATTAGTTAAATTACCATAAGATGGGTGGATTAGTTAAGGTACCATGAGATGGGTGAATTAGTTAAGATACCATAAGATGGGTGGATTAGTTAAATTACCATGAGATGGGTGGATTAGTTAAGGTACCATAAGATGGGTGGATAAGTTAAATTACCATAAGATGAGTGGATTCGTTAAATTACCATGAGATGGGTGGATTAGTTAAGGTACCATAAGATGGGTGGATTAGTTAAATTACCATGAGATGGGTGGATTTGTTAAATTACCATGAGATGGGTGGATTAGTTAAATTACCATGAGATGGGTGGATTAGTTAAGGTACCATAAGATGGTTGGATTAGTTAAGGTACCCTTGTGATCATATTTAAAGTGAGCAAAAACTTACTTTTCATGTTCAACCATATCTAGAATGAGGGGAGGGGCTGAAATGAAAGCAATGAAATCATTAATCAAAGCAAGAGTTTTGGAAGAGACAAATATTGGTGTAAGTCTAGTGGTGTAAGGTAGTGGTGTAAGGTAGTGATGTAAGGTAGTGATGTAAAGTAGTGGTGTAAGGTAGTGTTGTAAGTCTAGTGGTGTAAGGTAGTGGTGTAAGGTGTTGGTGTAAGGTGGTGGTGTAAATCTAGTGGTGTAAGGTAGTGGTGTAAGGTAGTGATGTAAGGTAGTGATGTAAAGTAGTGGTGTAAGGTAGTGGTGTAAGTCTATTGGTGTAAGGCAATGGTGTAAGTCTAGTGGTGTAAGGTAGTGATGTAAGGTGGTGGTGTAAGTCTAGTGGTGTGAGGCAGTAGTGTAAGTCTAGTGGTGTAAGGTGGTGGTGTAAGGTAGATGTGTAAGGTAGTGATGTAAGGTAGTGGTGTATGGTAGTGTTGTAAGTCTAGTGGTGTAAGGTAGTGGTGTAAGGTGGTGGTGTAAGGTAGTGTTGTAAGTCTAGTGGTGTAAGGTAGTGGTGTAAGGTAGTGATGTAAGGTAGTGATGTAAAGTAGTGGTGTCAGGTAGTGGTGTAAGTCTAGTGGTGCAAGGTAGTGGTGTAAGGTGGTGGTGTAAGTCTAGTGGTGTAAGGTGGTGGTGTAAGGTAGATGTGTAAGGTAGTGGTGTAAGGTAGTGGTGTAAGTCTAGTGGTGTAAGTCTAGTGGTGTAAGGTAGTGGTGTAAGGTGGTGGTGTAAGTCTAGTGGTGTAAGGTGGTGGTGTAAGGTAGATGTGTAAGGTAGTGGTGTAAGGTAGTGGTGTAAGTCTAGTGGTGTAAGGTAGGGGTGTAAGTCTAGTGGTGTAAGGTAGATGTGTAAGTCTAGTGGTGTAAGGTAGTGATGTAAGTCTAGTGGTGTAAGGCAGTGGTGTAAGGTGGTGGTGTAAGGTGGTGGTGTAAGGTAGTGTTGTAAGTCTAGTGGTGTAAGGTGGTGGTGTAGGGTAGTGGTGTAAGGTAGTGGTGTAAGGTAGGGGTGTAAGTCTAGTGGTGTAAGGTAGATGTGTAAGTCTAGTGGAGTAAGGAAGTGATGTAAGGTGGTGGTGTAAGGTAGATGTGTAAGGTAGTGGTTTAAGGTAGTGGTGTAAGTCTAGTGTTGTAAGGTAGTGATGTAAGGTAGTGGTGTAAGGTAGATGTGTACGTCTAGTGGTGTAAGTCTAGTGGTGTAAGGTAGTGGTGTAAGGTAGTGGTGTAAGTCTAGTGGTGTAAGATAGTGGTGTAAGGTAGTGGCATAATTGCAGTTGAGTGGCAATACTGACAGGTGCAAAAAAGAAGCAAAAAAAAATAAATTACCATTATCTATTAGAAATTTGACCACTCCTTTATGTCCAAACCTTGCAGCATGATGAAGGCATGTCATCCCATACTGGTCAGTGGCTAAAAGATTGGCTCCTTTATGATTCAGTTCTGCTATCTGTAACATCATCATGACATCATTTTTTCAGTGGTCAGACAACATGTCAGTGGTCAGACAACATGTCAGTGGTCAGTCAAGATGTCAGTGGTCAGACAACATGTCAGTGGTCAGACAACATGTCAGTGGTCAGTCAATATGTCAGTGGTCAGACAACATGTCAGTGGTCAGACATGTCAGTGGTCGGTCAGCATGTCAGTGGTCAGACAACATGTCAGTGGTCAGTCAGCATGTCAGTGAACATGTCAGTGATCAGTCAATATGTCAGTGGTCAGACAACATGTCAGTGGTCAGACAACATGTCAGTGGTCAGACAACATGTCAGTGGTCAGTCAACATGTCAGTGGTCAGTCAACATGACAGTGGTCAGTCAACATGTCAGTGGTCAGTCAGTATTATGTCAGTGGTCAGTCAGCATGTCAGTGGTCAGTCAGCATGATGTCAGTGGTCAGTCAGTATGATGATCCAAGAGTTTAGTGAAGGTGACAGAAAAAAAGCAAACACCTTGTGGATATCCCCTCTCTTTGAGGCGTCCAGAAGCTCTGTAATGACAGATATGTAATGACAGATATGTAATGACAGATATTTAATGACAGATATGTAATGACAGATATGTAATGACAGATATTTAATGACAGATATATAATGTCAGATATGGAACAAACTAGTACTTGTTGCCATTCGTATCCACCAAACAGCACATCCATCAATCCACCAAATTAGCACATCCATCAATCCACCAATTTAGCACATCCATCAATCCACCAAATCAGCACATCCATCAATCCACCAAAATAGCACATCCATTAATCCACCAAATTAGCACATCCATCAATCCACCAAATTAGCACATCCATCAATCCAGCAAATTAGCACATCCATCAATCCACCAAATTAGCACATCCATCAATCCACCAAATTAGCACATCCATCAATCCACCAAATTAGCACATCCATCAATCCACCAAAATAGCACATCCATCAATCCACCAAAATAGCACATCCATTAATCCACCAAATTAGCACATCCATTAATCCTCCAAACAGCACATCAATCAATCCACCAAATTAGCACATCCATTAATCCTCCAAACAGCACATCCATCAATCCACCAAACTAGCACATCCATTAATCCACCAAATTAGCACATCCATCAATCCACCAAATTAGCACATCCATCAATCCACCAAATTAGCACATCCATCAATCCACCAAATTAGCACATCCATCAATCCACCAAATTAGCACATCCATCAATCCACCAAATTAGCACATCCATCAATCCACCAAATTAGCACATCCATTAATCCTCCAAACAGCACATCCATCAATCCACCAAAATAGCACATCCATTAATCCACCAAATTAGCACATCCATCAATCCACCAAATTAGCACATCCATCAATCCACCAAATTAGCACATCCATTAATCCACCAAATTAGCACATCCACCAATCCACCAAATTAGCACATCCACCAATCCACCAAATTAGCACATCCATCAATCCACCAAATTAGCACATCCATTAATCCACCAAATTAGCACATCCATTAATCCACCAAATTAGCACATCCATCAATCCACCAAAATAGCACATCCATTAATCCACCAAATTAGCAAATCCATTAATCCACCAAATTAGCACATCCATCAATCCACCAAATTAGCACATCCATTAATCTACCAAATTAGCACATCCACCAATCCACCAAATTAGCACATCCATCAATCCACCAAATTAGCACATCCATCAATCAAACAGAAGATGACAAGTCCCATCCAACAGCTGACTCACGTTTGTCGAGTGTGGAGATTGTGTGTGACTCACGTTTGTCGAGTGTGGAGATTGTGTGTGACTCACGTTTGTCGAGTGTGGAGATTGTGTGTGACTCACGTTTGTCGAGTGTGGAGATTGTGTGTGACTCACGTTTGTCGAGTGTGGAGATTGTGTGTGACTCACGTTTGTCGAGTGTGGAGATTGTGTGTGACTCACGTTTGTCGAGTGTGGAGATTGTGTGTGACTCACGTTTGTCGAGTGTGGAGATTGTGTGTGACTCACGTTTGTCGAGTGTGGAGATTGTGTGTGGCTTGTTCTCCAAACTTCCATGGGGGGCTGGGCTGCCGGGTTCTGAGCTAAAAATAGAAAAAAACATCTCTAACTACCTTCAGACTTTACTAAAGCTGCAATAACTACAGCAGACAAGATCAACTGATATGACCAGAAGTGGGAAATAAGATGGGAAACAGCGCAAATTCGTCAACTACTTTATTTGTCATCCACAGGACTTCTTCCACCACAGGAAAGGTCTTTCTCAAACCTTCCACCACAGGAAAGGTCTTTCTCAAACAGTGTAAAAATGTTAACCATTGGGTCATAGGTCTTTGTCACAAAATAAAGTGGTCAGATGGTGTCACAAATTAAAGTGGGCAGATGGTGTCACAAAACAAAGTGGAAGATGGTGTCACAAATTAAAGTGGGCAGATGGTGTCACAAATTAAAGTGGGCAGATGGTGTCACAAATTAAAGTGGGCAGATGGTGTCACAAAACAAAGTGGAAGATGGTGTCACAAATTAAAGTGGGCAGATGGTGTCACAAATTAAAGTGGGCAGATGGTGTCACAAATTAAAGTGGGCAGATGGTGTCACAAAACAAAGTGGAAGATGGTGTCACAAATTAAAGTGGGCAGATGGTGTCACAAATTAAAGTGGGCAGATGGTGTCACAAAACAAAGTGGAAGATGGTGTCACAAATTAAAGTGGGCAGATGGTGTCACAAAACAAAGTGGAAGATGGTGTCACAAATTAAAGTGGGCAGATGGTGTCACAAATTAAAGTGGGCAGATGGTGTCACAAAACAAAGTGGAAGATGGTGTCACAAATTAAAGTGGGCAGATGGTGTCACAAATTAAAGTGGGCAGATGGTGTCACAAAACAAAGTGGAAGATGGTGTCACAAATTAAAGTGGGCAGATGGTGTCACAAATTAAAGTGGGCAGATGGTGTCACAAAACAAAGTGGAAGATGGTGTCACAAAACAAAGTGGGCAGATGGTGTCACAAAACAAAGTGGGCAGATGGTGTCACAAATTAAAGTGGGCAGATGGTGTCACAAATTAAAGTGGGCAGATGGTGTCACAAATTAAAGTGGGCAGATGGTGTCACAAAACAAAGTGGAAGATGGTGTCACAAATTAAAGTGGGCAGATGGTGTCACAAATTAAAGTGGGCAGATGGTGTCACAAAACAAAGTGGAAGATGGTGTTACAAATTAAAGTGGGCAGATCTGTGCAGGAGGTGCAAACAGCTAGCACTCACATGAAACTAGTTCTATCTACCAACTGGTGACGTCCACTTTGGCTGGTCAAACAAAACAATGAAAAACTTTTTCTTGTGCCCAATTTATGTACACTCAAAGTAAGCATTTAATAAAAATACAAAGTTCAAAATTGATGTTGGGGGAGTTTTAAGACCAGACAGTGTATACAAGTGTAGGAGAGAATGTTGTCCCCTCCCGCCCAAAAATTGCAAGTGCACCCCCCCCCCCGGAGAAAAAAGTCTGGAAGAAACACTGGTGAACACATGTGTGTAGGAACAACTGGGCACATGTGGAGTGTAGGGACAACTGGGCACATGTGGAGTGGAGTGTAGGGACGACTGGGCACATGTGGAGTGTAGGGACAACTGGGCACATGTGGAGTGTAGGGACAACTGGGCACATGTGGAGTGTAGGGACAACTGGGCACATGTGGAGTGTAGGGACAACTGGGCACATGTGGAGTGTAGGGACAACTGGGCACATGTGGAGTGTAGGGACAACTGGGCACATGTGGAGTGGAGAGACAACTGGGCACATGTGGAGTGTAGGGACAGCTGGGCACATGTGGAGTGTAGGGACGACTGGGCACATGTGGAGTGTAGGGACAACTGGGCACATGTGGAGTGTAGGGACAACTGGGCACATGTGGAGTGTAGGGACAACTGGGCACATGTGGAGTGTAGGGACAACTGGGCACATGTGGAGTGTAGAGATAACTGGGCACATGTGGAGTGTAGGGACAACTGGGCACATGTGGAGTGTAGAGACAACTGGGCACATGTGGAGTGTAGTGACAACTGGGCACATGTGGAGTGTAGGGACAACTGGGCACATGTGGAGTGTAGGGACAACTGGGCACATGTGGAGTGTAGGGACAACTGGGCACATGTGGAGTGTAGAGATAACTGGACACATGTGGAGTGTAGGGAACTGGGCACATGTGGAGTGTAGGGACAACTGGGCACATGTGGAGTGTAGGGACAACTGGGCACATGTGGAGTGTAGAGATAACTGGACACATGTGGAGTGTAGGGACAACTGGGCACATGTGGAGTGTAGGGACAACTGGGCACATGTGGAGTGTAGAGATAACTGGACACATGTGGAGTGTAGGGACAACTGGGCACATGTGGAGTGTAGGGACAACTGGGCACATGTGGAGTGTAGGGACAACTGGGCACATGTGGAGTGTAGGGACAACTGGGCACATGTGGAGTGTAGAGATAACTGGACACATGTGGAGTGTAGGGACAACTGGGCACATGTGGAGTGTAGGGACAACTGGGCACATGTGGAGTGTAGAGATAACTGGACACATGTGGAGTGTAGGGACAACTGGGCACATGTGGAGTGTAGGGACAACTGGGCACATGTGGAGTGTAGAGATAACTGGACACATGTGGAGTGTAGAGACAACTGGACACAGACTGCCAAAATATCTGTAATAATTTTGGTCTACAAATGATACGATTAATAACAGAAGTTGATTGAAAAAAACCTTACCTTAGCAAGCTGTAGGAAAAGAAAAAGTGAGAATGTCAAGCTACTCAAATGTCAGGCTACTCAAATGTCAGGCTACTCAAATGTCAGGCTACTCAAATGTCAGAAGTGTCAGGTTACGCAAATGTCAGGTTACTCAAATGTCAGGCTACTCAAATGCCAGGCTACTCAAATGTCAGGCTACTGTAATGTCAGAAGTGTCAGGTTACGCAAATGTCAGGTTACTCAAATGTCAGGCTACTCAAATGTCAAGCTACTCAAATGTCAGGCTACTCAAATGTCAGGCTACTTAAATCTCAGGCTAATCAAATGTCAGGCTACTTAAATGTCAGGCTACTCATGTCATAAATGTCAGGATAATCCAATGGCAGAAATGTCAGGCTACTCAAATGTCAGGCTACTATAATGTCAGAAATGTCAGGCTACTCAAATGTCAGGCTACTATAATGTCAGAAATGTCAGGCTACTCAAATGTCAGGCTACTATAATGTCAGAAATGTCAGGCTACTCAAATGTCAGGCTACTATAATGTCAGAAATGTCAGGCTACTCAAATGTCAGGCTACTATAATGTCAGAAATGTCAGGCTAATCAATTGTCAGCTCCCATCAGATTAAGGTCACATAAATACAATATAAAGTTTTCTTTGGTTGTTAAGCTGTCCTGGTTTAGCCAATCTTGGTTTAGCCAATCTTGGTTTAGCCAATCTTGGTTTAGCCAATCTTGGTTTAGCCAATCTTGGTTTAGCCAATCTTGGTTTAGCCAATCTTGGTTTAGCCAGTCTTGGTTTAGCCAATATTGGTTTAGCCAATCTTGGTTTAGCCAATCTTGGTTTAGCCAGTCTTGGTTTAGCCAGTCTTGGTTTAGCCAATCTTGGTTTAGCCAATCTTGATTTAGCCAATCTTGGTTTAGCCAATCTTGGTTTAGCCAATCTTGGTTTAGCCAATCTTGGTTTAGCCAATCTTGGTTTAGCCAATCTTGGTTTAGCCAATCTTGGTTTAGCCAGGTATAAAAACTGCTTACCGCAACAAGTTGGGTGACTTTGGGGGGGAGACTGGGAATGTAAAGTTCAAGGTCAGTGTGCCATCTTCTGTTCCAGTAACAGCTCCATTGCCATGCAAGGTCAGCTCTCTGTGGCCATTGGGGGCGGGTGGCCTGAGATAGGCTGGGGGCATGTCAGGGTCAAGGACATACAAATCCTCGGATGAGATATCTGTGATATAGTGCAGGGATTCTTGGGCTTTGTCAATAGGAAAAAATCTTTCAGCTGTAGTGGCTGGGAAAAACACAAGTTGGGTGATGTATTAGGTAGATGAATGTGCTGTGTGTTGTGTGTGTTGTGTGTGATGAGTGTGTGTGTGTGTGATGAGTGTGTGTGATGAGTGTGTGTGATGTGTGTGTGTGTGATGAGTGTGTGTGTGTGATGAGTGTGTGTGTGATGAGTGTGTGTTTGTGATGAGTGAGTGTGTGTGATGAGTGTGTGTGTGATGTGTGTGTGTGTGTGATGAGTGTGTGTGTGTGTGATGAGTGTGTGTGTGTGATGAGTGTTGAGTGTGATGAGTGTGTGTGTGATGAGTGTGTGTGTGATGAGTGTGTGTGATGAGTGTGTGTGTGTTATGAGTGTGTGTGTGTGTGTGTGATGAGTGTGTGTGTGTGTGATGAGTGTGTGTGATGAGTGTGTGTGTGTGTGATGAGTGTGTGTGTGATGAGTGTGTGTGTGTGTGATGAGTGTGTGTGTGTGTGATGAGTGTGTGTGTGTGTGTGATGAGTGTGTGTGTGTGTGATGAGTGTGTGTGTGCGATGAGTGTGTGTGTGATAAGTGTGTTATGTGATGAGTGTGTTGTGTGTGATGAGTGTGTTGTGTGATGAGTGTGTTGTGGGTATGATGAGTGTGTGTGTATGATGAGTGTGTGTGTGTGATGAGTGTGTTGTGTATGATGAGTGTGTTGTGTGTGATGAGTGTGTTATGTGATGAGTGTGTGTAATGAGTGTATGTGTGTGTGATGAGTGTGTGTGTGTGATGAGTGTGTTGTGTATGATGAGTGTGTTGTGTGTGATGAGTGTGTTATGTGATGAGTGTGTGTAATGAGTGTATGTGTGTGTGATGAGTGTGTGTGTGTGTGTGATGAGTGTGTTGTGTATGATGAGTGTGTGTGTGATGAGTGTGTTGTGTGTGATGAGTGTGTTATGTGATGAGTGTGTGTAATGAGTGTATGTGTGTGTGATGAGTGTGTGTGTATGTGTAATGAGTGTGTTGTGTATGATGAGTGTGTTGTGTGATGAGTGTGTTGTGGGTATGATGAGTGTGTGTGTGTGATGAGTGAGTGTGTGATGAGTGTGTTGTGTATGATGAGTGTGTGTGTGATGAGTGTGTTGTGTATGATGAGTGTGTTGTGTGTGTTTGATGAGTGTGTTGTGTATGATGAGTGTGTGTGTGTGATGAGTGTGTTGTGTATGTGTGATTAGTTTGTTGTGTGTGTGTGATGAGTGTGTGTGTGTATGTGTGATAAGTGTGTTGTGTGTGATAAGTGTGTTGTGTGTGTTGTGTGTGATGAGTGTGTTGTGTGTGATAAGTGTGTTGTGTGTGATAAGTGTGTTGTGTGTGTTGTGTATGATGAGTGTGTTGTGTGTGTTTGATGAGTGTGTTGTGTATGATGAGTGTGTGTGTGTGATGAGTGTGTTGTGTATGTGTGATTAGTTTGTTGTGTGTGTGTGATGAGTGTGTGTGTGTATGTGTGATAAGTGTGTTGTGTGTGATAAGTGTGTTGTGTGTGTGTGTGTGATGAGTGTGTGTGATGAGTGTGTGTGTGTGTGATGTGTGTGTGTGTAATGAGTGTGTGTGTGTGTGATGAGTGTGTTGTGTGATGATGAGTGTGTGTGTGTGTGATGAGTGTGTGTGTGTGATGAGTGTTGAGTGTGATGAGTGTGTGTGTGTGATGAGTGTGTGTGTGTGATGAGTGTGTGTGTGATGAGTGTGTGTGATGAGTGTGTGTGTGTGTGATGTGTGTGTGTGTGATGAGTGTGTGTGTGTGTGTGTGTGATGAGTGTGTGTGATGAGTGTGTGTGTGATAAGTGTGTTATGTGATGAGTGTGTTGTGTGTGATGAGTGTGTTATGTGATGAGTAAGTGTAATGAGTGTGTGTGTGTGTGTGATGAGTGTGTTGTGTATGATGAGTGTGTTGTGTATGATGAGTGTGTTGTGTGATGAGTGTGTTGTGGGTATGATGAGTGTGTTGTGGGTATGATGAGTGTGTGTGTTGTGTGATGAGTGTGTTGTGTGATGAGTGTGTTGTGTGATGAGTGTGTTGTGGGTATGATGAGTGTGTTGTGTGTTTGTATGAACACCACGATTCCTTACAATCCAGGAAACACCAGTGGGCCGAGAGTTTGATGCCTGAAGGCTCGGGAGGATCCTTTGGAAAATGCTGAAAATGTTAAACAAGAGACTAGGTGGCATGACAAGACTGACAGAGAACATAGAGATGGTGGCATGACAAGACTGACAGAGAACATAGAGATGGTGGCATGACAAGACTGACAGAGAACATAGAGATGGTGGCATGACAAGACTGACAGAGAACATAGAGATGGTGGCATGACAAGACTGACAGAGAACATAGAGATGGTGGCATGACAAGACTGACAGAGAACATAGAGATGGTGGCATGACAAGACTGACAGAGAACATAGAGATGGTGGCATGACAAGACTGACAGAGAACATAGAGATGGCATGACAAGACTGACAGAGAACATAGAGATGGTGGCATGACAAGACTGACAGAGAACATAGAGATGGTGGCATGACAAGACTGACAGAGAACATAGAGATGGTGGCATGACAAGACTGACAGAGAACATAGAGATGGTGGCATGACAAGACTGACAGAGAACATAGAGATGGTGGCATGACAAGACTGACAGAGAACATAGAGATGGTGGCATGACAAGACTGACAGAGAACATAGAGATGGCATGACAAGACTGACAGAGAACATAGAGATGGTGGCATGACAAGACTGACAGAGAACATAGAGATGGTGGCATGACAAGACTGACAGAGAACATAGAGATGGCATGACAAGACTGACAGAGAACATAGAGATGGTGGCATGACAAGACTGACAGAGAACATAGAGATGGTGGCATGACAAGACTGACAGAGAACATAGAGATGGTGGCATGACAAGACTGACAGAGAACATAGAGATGGTGGCATGACAAGACTGACAGAGAACATAGAGATGGTGGCATGACAAGACTGACAGAGAACATAGAGATGGTGGCATGACAAGACTGACAGAGAACATAGAGATGGTGGCATGACAAGACTGACAGAGAACATAGAGATGGTGGCATGACAAGACTGACAGAGAACATAGAGATGGTGGCATGACAAGACTGACAGAGAACATAGAGATGGTGGCATGACAAGACTGACAGAGAACATAGAGATGGTGGCATGACAAGACTGACAGAGAACATAGAGATGGCATGACAAGACTGACAGAGAACATAGAGATGGTGGCATGACAAGACTGACAGAGAACATAGAGATGGTGGCATGACAAGACTGACAGAGAACATAGAGATGGCATGACAAGACTGACAGAGAACATAGAGATGGTGGCATGACAAGACTGACAGAGAACATAGAGATGGTGGCATGACAAGACTGACAGAGAACATAGAGATGGTGGCATGACAAGACTGACAGAGAACATAGAGATGGTGGCATGACAAGACTGACAGAGAACATAGAGATGGTGGCATGACAAGACTGACAGAGAACATAGAGATGGTGGCATGACAAGACTGACAGAGAACATAGAGATGGTGGCATGACAAGACTGACAGAGAACATAGAGATGGTGGCATGACAAGACTGACAGAGAACATAGAGATGGCATGACAAGACTGACAGAGAACATAGAGATGGTGGCATGACAAGACTTACAGAGAACATACAGATGGCATGACAAGACTGACAGAGAACATAGAGATGGTGGCATGACAAGACTGACAGAGAACATAGAGATGGCATGACAAGAGTGACAGAGAACATAGAGATGGTGGCATGACAAGACTGACAGAGAACATAGAGATGGTGGCATGACAAGACTGACAGAGAACATAGAGATGGTGGCATGACAAGACTGACAGAGAACATAGAGATGGTGGCATGACAAGATTGACAGAGAATATAGAGATGGTGGCATGACAAGACTGACAGAGAACATAGAGATGGTGGCATGACAAGACTGACAGAGAACATAGAGATGGTGGCATGACAAGACTGACAGAGAACATAGAGATGGTGGCATGACAAGACTGACAGAGAACATAGAGATGGTGGCATGACAAGACTGACAGAGAACATAGAGATGGTGGCATGACAAGACTGACAGAGAACATAGAGATGGCATGACAAGACTGACAGAGAACATAGAGATGGTGGCATGACAAGACTGACAGAGAACATAGAGATGGCATGACAAGACTGACAGAGAACATAGAGATGGTGGCATGACAAGACTGACAGAGAACATAGAGATGGTGGCATGACAAGACTGACAGAGAACATAGAGATGGCATGACAAGACTGACAGAGAACATAGAGATGGTGGCATGACAAGACTGACAGAGAACATAGAGATGGTGGCATGACAAGACTGACAGAGAACATAGAGATGGTGGCATGACAAGACTGACAGAGAACATAGAGAAGGTGGCATGACAAGACTGACAGAGAACATAGAGATGGCATGACAAGACTGACAGAGAACATAGAGATGGTGGCATGACAAGACTGACAGAGAACATAGAGATGGTGGCATGACAAGACTGACAGAGAACATAGAGATGGTGGCATGACAAGACTGACAGAGAACATAGAGATGGTGGCATGACAAGGCTTACAGAGAACATAGAGATGGTGGCATGACAAGACTGACAGAGAACATAGAGATGGTGGCATGACAAGACTGACAGAGAACATAGAGATGGTGGCATGACAAGGCTTACAGAGAACATAGAGATGGCATGACAAGACTGACAGAGAACATAGAGATGGCATGACAAGACTGACAGAGAACATAGAGATGGTGGCATGACAAGACTGACAGAGAACATAGAGATGGTGGCATGACAAGACTGACAGAGAACATAGAGATGGTGGCATGACAAGACTGACAGAGAACATAGAGATGGTGGCATGACAAGACTGACAGAGAACATAGAGATGGCATGACAAGACTGACAGAGAACATAGAGATGGTGGCATGACAAGACTGACAGAGAACATAGAGATGGTGGCATGACAAGACTGACAGAGAACATAGAGATGGTGGCATGACAAGACTGACAGAGAACATAGAGAAGGTGGCATGACAAGACTGACAGAGAACATAGAGATGGCATGACAAGACTGACAGAGAACATAGAGATGGCATGACAAGGCTTACAGAGAACATAGAGATGGCATGACAAGACTGACAGAGAACATAGAGATGGTGGCATGACAAGACTGACAGAGAACATAGAGATGGCATGACAAGGCTTACAGAGAACATAGAGATGGTGGCATGACAAGACTGACAGAGAACATAGAGATGGCATGACAAGACTGACAGAGAACATAGAGATGGCATGACAAGACTGACAGAGAACATAGAGATGGTGGCATGACAAGACTGACAGAGAACATAGAGATGCCATGCAAGACTGACAGAGAACATAGAGATGGTGGCATGACAAGACTGACAGAGAACATAGAGATGATGGCATGACAAGACTGACAGAGAACATAGAGATGGCATGACAAGACTGACAGAGAACATAGAGATGGTGGCATGACAAGACTGACAGAGAACATAGAGATGGCATGACAAGACTGACAGAGAACATAGAGATGGCATGACAAGACTGACAGAGAACATAGAGATGGCATGACAAGACTGACAGAGAACATAGAGATGGTGGCATGACAAGACTGACAGAGAACATAGAGATGGTGGCATGACAAGACTGACAGAGAACATAGAGATGGTGGCATGACAAGACTGACAGAGAACATAGAGATGGTGGCATGACAAGACTGACAGAGAACATAGAGATGGCATGACAAGAGTGACAGAGAACATAGAGATGGTGGCATGACAAGACTGACAGAGAACATAGAGATGGTGGCATGACAAGACTGACAGAGAACATAGAGATGGTGGCATGACAAGACTGACAGAGAACATAGAGATGGCATGACAAGAGTGACAGAGAACATAGAGATGGTGGCATGACAAGAGTGACAGAGAACATAGAGATGGCATGACAAGACTGACAGAGAACATAGAGATGGTGGCATGACAAGACTGAATGAGAACATAGAGATGGTGGCATGACAAGACTGACAGAGAACATAGAGATGGTGGCATGACAAGACTGACAGAGAACATAGAGATGGTGGCATGACAAGACTGACAGAGAACATAGAGATGGTGGCATGACAAGAGTGACAGAGAACATAGAGATGGCATGACAAGACTGACAGAGAACATAGAGATGGCATGACAAGACTGACAGAGAACATAGAGATGGTGGCATGACAAGACTGACAGAGAACATAGAGATGGCATGACAAGACTGACAGAGAACATAGAGATGGTGGCATGACAAGACTTACAGAGAACATAGAGATGGTGGCATGACAAGACTGACAGAGAACATAGAGATGGTGGCATGACAAGACTGACAGAGAACATAGAGATGGTGGCATGACAAGACTGACAGAGAACATAGAGATGGTGGCATGACAAGACTGACAGAGAACATAGAGATGGTGGCATGACAAGAGTGACAGAGAACATAGAGATGGTGGCATGACAAGACTGACAGAGAACATAGAGATGGCATGACAAGACTGACAGAGAACATAGAGATGGTGGCATGACAAGACTGACAGAGAACATAGAGATGGTGGCATGACAAGACTGACAGAGAACATAGAGATGGCATGACAAGACTGACAGAGAACATAGAGTTTTGGCATGACAAGACTGACAGAGAACATAGAGATGGCATGACAAGACTGACAGAGAACATAGAGATGGTGGCATGACAAGACTGACAGAGAACATAGAGATGGTGGCATGACAAGACTGACAGAGAACATAGAGATGGTGGCATGACAAGACTGACAGAGAACATAAAGATGGTGGCATGACAAGACTGACAGAGAACATAGAGATGGCATGACAAGACTGACAGAGAACATAGAGATGGTGGCATGACAAGACTGACAGAGAACATAGAGATGGCATGACAAGACTGGCAGAGAACATAGAGATGGTGGCATGACAAGATTGACAGAGAACATAGAGATGGTGGCATGACAAGACTGACAGAGAACATAGAGATGGTGGCATGACAAGACTGACAGAGAACATAGAGATGGTGGCATGACAAGACTGACAGAGAACATAGAGATGGTGGCATGACAAGACTGACAGAGAACATAGAGATGGCATGATAAGACTGACAGAGAACATAGAGATGGTGGCATGACAAGACTGACAGAGAATATAGAGATGGCATGACAAGACTGACAGAGAACATAGAGATGGTGGCATGACAAGACTGACAGAGAACATAGAGATGGTGGCATGACAAGACTGACAGAGAACATAGAGATGGCATGACAAGACTGACAGAGAACATAGAGATGGTGGCATGACAAGACTGACAGAGAACATAGAGATGGTGGCATGACAAGACTGACAGAGAACATAGAGATGGTGGCATGACAAGACTGACAGAGAACATAGAGAAGGTGGCATGACAAGACTGACAGAGAACATAGAGATGGCATGACAAGACTGACAGAGAACATAGAGATGGCATGACAAGGCTTACAGAGAACATAGAGATGGCATGACAAGACTGACAGAGAACATAGAGATGGTGGCATGACAAGACTGACAGAGAACATAGAGATGGCATGACAAGGCTTACAGAGAACATAGAGATGGTGGCATGACAAGACTGACAGAGAACATAGAGATGGCATGACAAGACTGACAGAGAACATAGAGATGGCATGACAAGACTGACAGAGAACATAGAGATGGTGGCATGACAAGACTGACAGAGAACATAGAGATGCCATGCAAGACTGACAGAGAACATAGAGATGGTGGCATGACAAGACTGACAGAGAACATAGAGATGATGGCATGACAAGACTGACAGAGAACATAGAGATGGCATGACAAGACTGACAGAGAACATAGAGATGGCATGACAAGACTGACAGAGAACATAGAGATGGCATGACAAGACTGACAGAGAACATAGAGATGGTGGCATGACAAGACTGACAGAGAACATAGAGATGGTGGCATGACAAGACTGACAGAGAACATAGAGATGGTGGCATGACAAGACTGACAGAGAACATAGAGATGGTGGCATGACAAGACTGACAGAGAACATAGAGATGGCATGACAAGAGTGACAGAGAACATAGAGATGGTGGCATGACAAGACTGACAGAGAACATAGAGATGGTGGCATGACAAGACTGACAGAGAACATAGAGATGGTGGCATGACAAGACTGACAGAGAACATAGAGATGGCATGACAAGAGTGACAGAGAACATAGAGATGGTGGCATGACAAGAGTGACAGAGAACATAGAGATGGCATGACAAGACTGACAGAGAACATAGAGATGGTGGCATGACAAGACTGAATGAGAACATAGAGATGGTGGCATGACAAGACTGACAGAGAACATAGAGATGGTGGCATGACAAGACTGACAGAGAACATAGAGATGGTGGCATGACAAGACTGACAGAGAACATAGAGATGGTGGCATGACAAGAGTGACAGAGAACATAGAGATGGCATGACAAGACTGACAGAGAACATAGAGATGGCATGACAAGACTGACAGAGAACATAGAGATGGTGGCATGACAAGACTGACAGAGAACATAGAGATGGCATGACAAGACTGACAGAGAACATAGAGATGGTGGCATGACAAGACTTACAGAGAACATAGAGATGGTGGCATGACAAGACTGACAGAGAACATAGAGATGGTGGCATGACAAGACTGACAGAGAACATAGAGATGGTGGCATGACAAGACTGACAGAGAACATAGAGATGGTGGCATGACAAGACTGACAGAGAACATAGAGATGGTGGCATGACAAGAGTGACAGAGAACATAGAGATGGTGGCATGACAAGACTGACAGAGAACATAGAGATGGCATGACAAGACTGACAGAGAACATAGAGATGGTGGCATGACAAGACTGACAGAGAACATAGAGATGGTGGCATGACAAGACTGACAGAGAACATAGAGATGGCATGACAAGACTGACAGAGAACATAGAGTTTTGGCATGACAAGACTGACAGAGAACATAGAGATGGCATGACAAGACTGACAGAGAACATAGAGATGGTGGCATGACAAGACTGACAGAGAACATAGAGATGGTGGCATGACAAGACTGACAGAGAACATAGAGATGGTGGCATGACAAGACTGACAGAGAACATAAAGATGGTGGCATGACAAGACTGACAGAGAACATAGAGATGGCATGACAAGACTGACAGAGAACATAGAGATGGTGGCATGACAAGACTGACAGAGAACATAGAGATGGCATGACAAGACTGGCAGAGAACATAGAGATGGTGGCATGACAAGATTGACAGAGAACATAGAGATGGTGGCATGACAAGACTGACAGAGAACATAGAGATGGTGGCATGACAAGACTGACAGAGAACATAGAGATGGTGGCATGACAAGACTGACAGAGAACATAGAGATGGTGGCATGACAAGACTGACAGAGAACATAGAGATGGCATGATAAGACTGACAGAGAACATAGAGATGGTGGCATGACAAGACTGACAGAGAATATAGAGATGGCATGACAAGACTGACAGAGAACATAGAGATGGTGGCATGACAAGACTGACAGAGAACATAGAGATGGTGGCATGACAAGACTGACAGAGAACATAGAGATGGCATGACAAGACTGACAGAGAACATAGAGATGGTGGCATGACAAGACTGACAGAGAACATAGAGATGGTGGCATGACAAGACTGACAGAGAACATAGAGATGGTGGCATGACAAGACTGACAGAGAACATAGAGAAGGTGGCATGACAAGACTGACAGAGAACATAGAGATGGCATGACAAGACTGACAGAGAACATAGAGATGGCATGACAAGGCTTACAGAGAACATAGAGATGGCATGACAAGACTGACAGAGAACATAGAGATGGTGGCATGACAAGACTGACAGAGAACATAGAGATGGCATGACAAGGCTTACAGAGAACATAGAGATGGTGGCATGACAAGACTGACAGAGAACATAGAGATGGCATGACAAGACTGACAGAGAACATAGAGATGGCATGACAAGACTGACAGAGAACATAGAGATGGTGGCATGACAAGACTGACAGAGAACATAGAGATGCCATGCAAGACTGACAGAGAACATAGAGATGGTGGCATGACAAGACTGACAGAGAACATAGAGATGATGGCATGACAAGACTGACAGAGAACATAGAGATGGCATGACAAGACTGACAGAGAACATAGAGATGGCATGACAAGACTGACAGAGAACATAGAGATGGCATGACAAGACTGACAGAGAACATAGAGATGGTGGCATGACAAGACTGACAGAGAACATAGAGATGGTGGCATGACAAGACTGACAGAGAACATAGAGATGGTGGCATGACAAGACTGACAGAGAACATAGAGATGGTGGCATGACAAGACTGACAGAGAACATAGAGATGGCATGACAAGAGTGACAGAGAACATAGAGATGGTGGCATGACAAGACTGACAGAGAACATAGAGATGGTGGCATGACAAGACTGACAGAGAACATAGAGATGGTGGCATGACAAGACTGACAGAGAACATAGAGATGGCATGACAAGAGTGACAGAGAACATAGAGATGGTGGCATGACAAGAGTGACAGAGAACATAGAGATGGCATGACAAGACTGACAGAGAACATAGAGATGGTGGCATGACAAGACTGAATGAGAACATAGAGATGGTGGCATGACAAGACTGACAGAGAACATAGAGATGGTGGCATGACAAGACTGACAGAGAACATAGAGATGGTGGCATGACAAGACTGACAGAGAACATAGAGATGGTGGCATGACAAGAGTGACAGAGAACATAGAGATGGCATGACAAGACTGACAGAGAACATAGAGATGGCATGACAAGACTGACAGAGAACATAGAGATGGTGGCATGACAAGACTGACAGAGAACATAGAGATGGCATGACAAGACTGACAGAGAACATAGAGATGGTGGCATGACAAGACTTACAGAGAACATAGAGATGGTGGCATGACAAGACTGACAGAGAACATAGAGATGGTGGCATGACAAGACTGACAGAGAACATAGAGATGGTGGCATGACAAGACTGACAGAGAACATAGAGATGGTGGCATGACAAGACTGACAGAGAACATAGAGATGGTGGCATGACAAGAGTGACAGAGAACATAGAGATGGTGGCATGACAAGACTGACAGAGAACATAGAGATGGCATGACAAGACTGACAGAGAACATAGAGATGGTGGCATGACAAGACTGACAGAGAACATAGAGATGGTGGCATGACAAGACTGACAGAGAACATAGAGATGGCATGACAAGACTGACAGAGAACATAGAGTTTTGGCATGACAAGACTGACAGAGAACATAGAGATGGCATGACAAGACTGACAGAGAACATAGAGATGGTGGCATGACAAGACTGACAGAGAACATAGAGATGGTGGCATGACAAGACTGACAGAGAACATAGAGATGGTGGCATGACAAGACTGACAGAGAACATAAAGATGGTGGCATGACAAGACTGACAGAGAACATAGAGATGGCATGACAAGACTGACAGAGAACATAGAGATGGTGGCATGACAAGACTGACAGAGAACATAGAGATGGCATGACAAGACTGGCAGAGAACATAGAGATGGTGGCATGACAAGATTGACAGAGAACATAGAGATGGTGGCATGACAAGACTGACAGAGAACATAGAGATGGTGGCATGACAAGACTGACAGAGAACATAGAGATGGTGGCATGACAAGACTGACAGAGAACATAGAGATGGTGGCATGACAAGACTGACAGAGAACATAGAGATGGCATGATAAGACTGACAGAGAACATAGAGATGGTGGCATGACAAGACTGACAGAGAATATAGAGATGGCATGACAAGACTGACAGAGAACATAGAGATGGTGGCATGACAAGACTGACAGAGAACATAGAGATGGTGGCATGACAAGACTGACAGAGAACATAGAGATGGCATGACAAGACTGACAGAGAACATAGAGATGGTGGCATGACAAGACTGACAGAGAACATAGAGATGGTGGCATGACAAGACTGACAGAGAACATAGAGATGGTGGCATGACAAGACTGACAGAGAACATAGAGAAGGTGGCATGACAAGACTGACAGAGAACATAGAGATGGCATGACAAGACTGACAGAGAACATAGAGATGGCATGACAAGGCTTACAGAGAACATAGAGATGGCATGACAAGACTGACAGAGAACATAGAGATGGTGGCATGACAAGACTGACAGAGAACATAGAGATGGCATGACAAGGCTTACAGAGAACATAGAGATGGTGGCATGACAAGACTGACAGAGAACATAGAGATGGCATGACAAGACTGACAGAGAACATAGAGATGGCATGACAAGACTGACAGAGAACATAGAGATGGTGGCATGACAAGACTGACAGAGAACATAGAGATGCCATGCAAGACTGACAGAGAACATAGAGATGGTGGCATGACAAGACTGACAGAGAACATAGAGATGATGGCATGACAAGACTGACAGAGAACATAGAGATGGCATGACAAGACTGACAGAGAACATAGAGATGGTGGCATGACAAGACTGACAGAGAACATAGAGATGGCATGACAAGACTGACAGAGAACATAGAGATGGCATGACAAGACTGACAGAGAACATAGAGATGGCATGACAAGGCTTACAGAGAACATCCTGTTTATTTCCTCTCTGACTTGCTCTAAGTCTGCATTGTTATCAACAACAATAATTCCTAGGGGCAGGGCTGAAAGCAAACAGTACCCAACAGTATCAGGGCTATATGTTGTGTATCAGGGCTATATGTTGTGTATCAGGGCTGTATGGTGTGTATATGTTGTGTATCAGGGCTGTATGTTGTGTATCAGGGCTGTATGTTGTGTATCAGGGCTGTATGTTGTGTATCAGGGCTATATGTTGTGTATCAGGGCTATATGTTGTGTATATGTTGTGTATCAGGGCTGTATGTTGTGTATCAGGGCTGTATGTTGTGTATCAGGGCTGTATGTTGTGTATCAGGGCTATATGTTGTGTATCAGGGCTATATGTTGTGTATATGTTGTGTATCAGGGCTGTATGTTGTGTATCAGGGCTATATGTTGTGTATATGTTGTGTATCAGGGCTGTATGTTGTGTATCAGGGCTGTATGTTGTGTATCAGGGCTATATGTGGTGTATCAGGGCTGTATAGTGTGGGCTGTATGTTGTGTATCAGGGCTGTATGTTGTGTATATGTTGTGTATCAGGGCTGTATAGTGTGGGCTGTATGTTGTGTATCAGGGCTGTATGTTGTGTATCAGGGCTGTATGTTGTGTATATGTTGTGTATCAGGGCTGTATGTTGTGTATATGTTGTGTATCAGGGCTGTATGTTGTGTATATGTTGTGTATCAGGGCTGTATGTTGTGTATCAGGGCTGTATGTTGTGTATATGTTGTGTATCAGGGCTGTATGTTGTGTATATGTTGTGTATCAGGGCTGTATGTTGTGTATCAGGGCTGTATGTTGTGTATATGTTGTGTATCAGGGCTGTATGTTGTGTATATGTTGTGTATCAGGGCTGTATGTTGTGTATCAGGGCTGTATGTTGTGTATATGTTGTGTATCAGGGCTGTATAGTGTGGGCTGTATGTTGTGTATCAGGGCTGTATGTTGTGTATTAGGGCTGTATGTTGTGTATATGTTGTGTATCAGGGCTGTATGTTGTGTATATGTTGTGTATCAGGGCTGTATGTTGTGTATATGTTGTGTATCAGGGCTGTATGTTGTGTATCAGGGCTGTATGTTGTGTATATGTTGTGTATCAGGGCTATATGTTGTGTATCAGGGCTGTCTCTTCTCTCTTAATCCTCATCACTCCCTGTGGAGTATAGGGCAACAACAAATCTCCGCCATTCCACCCTGTCCTGGGCGAGCCACTTTAGTTCATGCCAGGTTTTGCCAGTAGCCTGTACTTCTTCTTCCATCTCCCTCCTCCATGTTCCCAGTGGTCTTCCTCTACTTCTCTTTCCGGGTGGGTTCCACTTCAGCGCCATGTTGGGGGTATCAGGGCTGTATGTTGTGTATATGTTGTGTATCAGGGCTGTATGTTGTGTATCAGAGCTGTATGTTGTGTATCAGGGCTGTATGTTGTGTATATGTTGTGTATCAGGGCTGTATGTTGTGTATATGTTGTGTATCAGGACTGTATGTTGTGTATATATTGTGTATCAGGGCTGTATGTTGTGTATAAGGGCTATATGTTGTGTATAAGGGCTATATGTTGTGTATCAGGGCTGTATGTTGTGTATAAGGACTATATGTTGTGTATCAGGGCTGTATGTTGTGACCTACTTAGGTCGAGTCATTTTTATTTTGACATTGTATAATTCCTTATATGGAATGATGGTGTAACACCTGGGGTTTTTCCACTGACTTATTAAGGTGTTTGAGACATAGAAATTTTCCATTAAAATCTGATTGCATGATTCTGATCAGATGATTATCCCAACCAATGGCGACATGAGTTGAGGATAACCTCCCCTGTCACAGAAGTCTTTAATTGCTCTGCACACTCGCAACACGAGGCAGTTTATCTTGACCTGGCAGTCTACGAGGCAGTTTTACCTTGATCAGACAGCCGTCCATATTGTCCGGCTATAGACTCTGACCATTTGAACGTGAGAGTACTTAAGACCTGTGTGTGCCTTGCTTTCTTCAGTTGATTTAGTCTTCTAGTTTAATATTACTTGTCGCTAAGTAAGTCTTGAAGCTACAGCAGTGTTGTGTGGCCTGTAGCTGTTCCTTAGACAGTGTAGAAATCTGTGATAGTGTTTTTTCCTACATTGTGTAAGTTGGGTTTTTGATATTTTATACATTAAATATTTTATCTAGTTCATCTTTGTGTTCTGCCACAACTGAGTTCGCTGATTAAAAGGTCGTATGTAGATTGGATGAGTGTTAATTACAATAGTATCACTAGCTTCCCTAGACATTAAATTCGAGCCCTAGTGGTCGTTGTGTTAAGTGTTCATCCACTTAGGCCGTAAGGCATTTGCATATGACCCCGAAAAAAGAATCCGGGGACGTTCTCCTTCTATTTGGCTGATAGATAGGTTAACGTTACAAAGTGGGGGCTCGCCGAGATTTAATCTGTCGTTCCAGTTGTTGTTTATATCAGTTGAATACTAAGGTTAGTTGGATTTAGTTGTTTTTATATCCAGTGTAGCGCCGTGGTCTTACAACGCGCGCTCAGGCTAGAGTATCTAGGTCAAATAAGCAGACGTGTCACGTCCTACATTTAGAGGTCAAGTACACGGCCCAACGCTGTGTATTAATTTAAAGGATCTAGGCTTGTTGTGATTTGAAAGTTAGTGTTATGGAGTCTTTTTTGGCTAATCCTACTGTTGAAGATGTAGAAAAGTTGAGTAGAAAAGTTTTGGTTAGTGTTGTTAAGGAATTGAAATTGGATTATTCTGTTACGCAGAAGTCAGAGGTGTTGAGAGATAAAATTGTTGTTCATTTCATTAATGAAGGGGTATTTGATGAAAGTTTGTTGGCTGGTGTGTTACTCCGCGAGGAGAAAGTTGCTTTAGAGAAGGCATTAAAAGAACAGGAGTTGGAAGTTAAAATTGCTTTAGATAGGAGGAGGTTGGAATCAGAATTGGGTAAAGTTAGTGATGTCACTTCTCTGGTAGATCCAAAAAAGTTGTCGGTAGGGCAAGTGATTGCCAAATTTGGGAAATTAGTTCCTAAATTTGATGAAACAGATTTGGTCGTTTTCTTTAACTCGTTTGAGAGTTTAGCGAAGACATGTGAATGGCCCGAATCTTCCATTACTGCTTTATTGAGCTCTGTCCTTACTGGGAAAGCTGCAAAAACATACCAGGCACTCTCTCACGACGTTCAAAATAACTATAGTTTGGTCAAGACTGCCATTTTAAAGGCCTACGCACTGACGCCCGAGGCCTATCGGACAAAATTCCGTACACTCCGCAAGTTACCCACACAATCATATGTGGAATTTCTCTTTGAAAAGGAGAAAATATTTTCAAGGTGGCTACACTCGGAGGAAGTTTCTGAGTTTGAGAAACTGAGGTCACTTATCCTAAGGGAAGAATTCCTATCGTCCCTGCCTGAAGAGATACGACTACACATTCTGGATAACAAGATAACTGACATCCAGAAGGCTGCTGAGTCGGCTGACACATATATGTTGGTGCATAGGAAACCACCAGTGTCAGGAAACCGCCTCAACCCCGTGCTTCCCCTTTTTGGCAGCAATCATCCTGTTGGCCAACATTTGAAGGCATCACAGTCCAGAGAGAAACCAAGATCAACTCTCAATCGTCGAGCGGTATGCCAGTTCTGCAAAAGGCCTGGTCACCATGTCAAGGACTGTTACAAACGTCTTCAGAATAACAGGGAGGTGGTGCGTACTTCCGCGCACTATGCTCTATCCCCTCAAGCAGCCAGTTCAACTATGAACTCTAGAATTCAAAAGGACTCTAACCCTAAGTGTCCGCAAGAAGGTAGTCAAGTCTCCACACATTATGTGCAGTCACATTTTGACTGTTCTCGCCACCATCCAGTTTCTGCCGAGTCTACCGATCTCGAGGGATCGAGAAAAGTTGACTTTTCATCTTTTATTGCCGAAGCCATCATTAGCAAACCAGGTGATCCGTTGTCTCAGAAGAATATCACCGTCCTAAGAGACACAGGAGCGTCACAATCACTCCTTTTGAAAAGTTCAATGGACATTTCACCAGAGACGAACACCGGAAGGATTTCCATTATCCAGGGAGTGGGGACAAAATCTACTGTCGTCCCTCTACACAAGTTTGCCTTGAAACATCATCTCGTCGAAGGTGAGGTCATTTTAGGTGTGATAGATAGTATTCCAGTCCCAGGAGTACACCTACTTCTAGGGAATGACCTTGCGGGAAGCAAAGTATACCCCTGTACGGTTTCAGACCCTTTGTCAACAGTTCCAGATAATGATAATGAACTGTATCCTGCATGTGCGGTGACAAGAAGCCAGACCAAACAATTGGCTGACACAACGTCTGAACCACACCCGCCATCATCGTCAAGAAATTCGACTCCCAAACTGGAGTCTATGCTTCCAGAAAACACAAGCCTGGGCTTACCCCTGAGGATATCTCAGGAAGACATCATTAAAGCTCAGCAAGTCGACGCGGAACTCAAGGCAACGGTCGAAAAATCTCTATCATCTGACGATGGAGAATATTTCTCCGAGAACGGCCTCTTCTTTCGTCGCGCTATACCAGTGATTGCCTCACCGGCCGAACCATGGTTGGGTAAAAACCAGCTGTGGATCCCTCCACCTTATCGGCATGAAATACTTAAGCTGGCACATGACCATCCAATGTCAGCGCACCCAGGAGTCACTAAAACGACGGCGAAGATCAAAGAACTGTTCTTTTGGCCCAAAATGAGAAATGATGTGTCGCGTTACTGCAGAAGTTGCACGAACTGTCAGTTGGCCGGAAAGCCAAACCAGACAATTCCTAAGGCCCCTTTGAGTCCGATTCCTGTATTAGAAGAACCTTTTTCTAAAATCGTCATGGACTGTGTAGGTCCCTTGCCTAAAACCAAGGCGGGCAACGAGTACCTACTTACCTTTATGTGTTCAAGTACCCGTTTTCCCGAGGCGATTCCCTTACGGAACATTAAGGCAAAGACTGTAGTCAGAGCCATGACCCGGTTCTTCACTACCTTTGGAGTACCTAGAATCGTGCAAACAGATCAAGGCAGCAACTTCACCAGTCACCATTTTCAGGAAGCGCTAGCCAAGTTAGGCGTTACCCACATCACCAGCTCAGCCTACCACCCTCAGTCTCAAGGCGTACTTGAGAGGTTCCACCAAACCCTCAAAACCATGCTAAGGACATTCGCTAACAGTAACACCCAATGGGATGAGTCTGTTCCTTGGATTATTTTCGCCGCGAGGGACTGTGTCCAGGACTCTTTAGGTTACTCGCCTTTTCAACTTGTGTTTGGACATTCTGTCCGTGGCCCCCTGAAGCTGATACACGAACGTTGGACAGGTACCAGTGATCATCCAGTGGAAAACTTCGACGATTTTCACGTTCGACTGAAAGCCGTGTGCGAAATGGCTCACAAGAACTTAAGAAAGGCCCAAGTGAGAATGAAAGGACTGTATGATAAGAGTTCTTGTAAACGAACATTCAATCCAGGCGACAAAGTTCTTGTGCTAGTGCCTAATCTGAACAATGCGTTATCCTTGAGATATTGTGGACCCTTTACTGTGCATTCAAAATTAAGTGATTTGAACTATGTTGTCAATACGCCCGACAGAAGAAAGAAACAGACAGTGTATCATGTCAACTCACTGAAAAAGTATTATGATAATTGTAACAATTTTCAATCCACAGATAAAATTACTTTACCTGTATGTTCAAATGTTTCTGATGATGTGATACATGATAAATTGAAACCCCCAAAATTGGTAAATTCTTCCTTTTTAGATAATTTGAATGTCCACCTTATGCATTTGTCCACAGAGGAAAGCCATAGGTTGTCTCAGTTGTTTGAGACATTTCCCTCTATTTTTGGGGATGTCCCCAAAGAAGCGAAAGTACCACCTCATGATGTAGACGTTGGTGACGCAAAACCCATTAAACAACACCCCTATAGAGTTAACCCGGAAAAAGCTGCTTTGATAAAAGATGAAATTGATTATATGCTCAAGAATGATATCATTGAGCCCAGTTTCAGCAACTGGAGTTCCCCATGTCTCCTAGTACCGAAAGACGGTGGATCTTTCAGGTTTGTGACCGACTTTAGGAAGGTGAATGCGCTCACCAAAGCTGATTCCTATCCATTACCTCGGATAGAAGACGTTATTGATAAAGTTGGTCAAGCTAAGATAATTTCCAAAATTGATTTACTTTCAGGATACTGGCAAATCCCCTTATCTGACCGTGCAAAAGAAATATCTGCTTTTGTAACCCCTAATGGTTTTTATAGATACAAACGTATGCCCTTTGGTATGCGAAATGCTGGTCAAACTTTCCAGAGAGTCATTAACTCTGTCATTGCTGACATAGACCAATGTGAGGCCTACATAGATGATATAGTTGTATTTTCTAATACTTTTGAAGAACATATTGTTCAATTGACTAACCTTTTTAGAAAATTGTCTGAAGTTAATTTTACTGTAAACTTACATAAAAGTGATTTCTGTAAAGCTTCAATTACCTATTTGGGTTATCAAGTGGGAACGAACCAAGTTCGGCCCATTGAAGCTAAAGTAGATGCTATTGTAAAGTTGCCACCTCCCAAAAATTGTAAAGAGATCAAAAAGTTCCTTGGGATGGCTGGTTACTATAGGCGGTTCTGTCAAAACTTTTCAGCTATTGCTGAACCTCTTACTGCATTATTGAAAAAGGGTGTTGAGTTTGAATGGTCCAATAAATGTCAAGAAGCTTTTTTAACCATTAAGTCATTTTTATCAAATGCTCCTGTTATGGCTGCACCAAATTTTAGCAAGCCCTTTAAACTTGCCATTGATGCTAGCAACTTAGCCATTGGCTCAGTCCTATTTCAAGAAGACAACATGGGAATTGACCATCCCATTGCTTTTTTTTCCAGGAAGTTAAATGAGAACCAAAAGAATTATTCTACTATTGAAAAAGAAGCTTTAGCTTTGGTTTTATCATTACAACATTTTGAAGTCTATGTCTCTTCTTCAACCAATCCAGTCAGAGTGTTTTCTGACCATGATCCCCTGAAATTTACCTCTAAGTTAGGACAGACAAATCAAAGAATATTGAGATGGTGCTTATATTTCCAAAATTTTAATCTGGAAATTTCACACATTAAGGGTAGTGATAATGTTGTGGCTGATTGTTTGTCAAGGATGTAAAATCTTGTTGTACACATTGATCATGTGACATGCTTTGTGGTTCATTAGGACCATAAACAGGTTTTTGTTTGAGTGTCACTCATATGAAAATGAGTGGTGTGAGTTTTGAATTTTTTTCAAAATTCCAATCCTGTTGAATATTTTGTTTATTTTCAGGTGTACCTTAATTAAAGGTGGTTTTTGATTATATGTAATCTTTTATAATAAAATGTCTCATATGACTCAATTGATATTGTAGCTAGTCATTGAAATAAAGGTCTTACCCTGGCGGGTTTACCACTTTTAATATCCTCATGGAAATATTGTAATACCCTTTTTTGAGGGATTTTGATGTATAATTACTTTTTGAAGGGTTACTCCCCTTTCACCAATTGTAAAAGTTGGAGTTACTTCCCTTTTATGTTCAGGGATATTTTCATCTGGTGTTATGATTTTGATTGCCTACAATTGTAAAACATTTTTGTTATTTCATTGCCAGATTGGTTCCTTATGTATGTTTTTTGTGGAACCTATCTGTCACTTCCAAAAAGGGAGGGGATGTGACCTACTTAGGTCGAGTCATTTTTATTTTGACATTGTATAATTCCTTATATGGAATGATGGTGTAACACCTGGGGTTTTTCCACTGACTTATTAAGGTGTTTGAGACATAGAAATTTTCCATTAAAATCTGATTGCATGATTCTGATCAGATGATTATCCCAACCAATGGCGACATGAGTTGAGGATAACCTCCCCTGTCACAGAAGTCTTTAATTGCTCTGCACACTCGCAACACGAGGCAGTTTATCTTGACCTGGCAGTCTACGAGGCAGTTTTACCTTGATCAGACAGCCGTCCATATTGTCCGGCTATAGACTCTGACCATTTGAACGTGAGAGTACTTAAGACCTGTGTGTGCCTTGCTTTCTTCAGTTGATTTAGTCTTCTAGTTTAATATTACTTGTCGCTAAGTAAGTCTTGAAGCTACAGCAGTGTTGTGTGGCCTGTAGCTGTTCTTTAGACAGTGTAGAAATCTGTGATAGTGTTTTTTCCTACATTGTGTAAGTTGGGTTTTTGATATTTTATACATTAAATATTTTATCTAGTTCATCTTTGTGTTCTGCCACAACTGAGTTCGCTGATTAAAAGGTCGTATGTAGATTGGATGAGTGTTAATTACAATAGTATCACTAGCTTCCCTAGACATTAAATTCGAGCCCTAGTGGTCGTTGTGTTAAGTGTTCATCCACTTAGGCCGTAAGGCATTTGCATATGACCCCGAAAAAAGAATCCGGGGACGTTCTCCTTCTATTTGGCTGATAGATAGGTTAACGTTACAATGTTGTGTATCAGGGCTATATGTTGTGTATCAGGGCTGTATGTTGTGTATCAGGGCTGTATGTTGTGTATCAGGGCTGTATGTTGTGTATGAGGGCTGTATGTTGTGTATGAGGGCTGTATGTTGTGTATGAGGGCTGTATGTTGTGTATGAGGGCTGTATGTTGTGACTTGTGGCTGACTTACATGCTTGACGTAAGTTGTCCTTATCAAAGTGCAGCAGCTCATAGTCTGCCAAACTGACGCGACTGACCTGAAGCCTCAGACGTTCAGGCACAGAAGAGGGAGGACTGAAAAAGGCAAAGTCAGGACTACAACTGGAGTTATTCACACCATCCTTGGCCAGCCTCAGAGGGCAAGAGCATCATCTGTCTAGTCAATTTACGATAGAACATCATCTGTCTAGTCAATTTACAATAGAACATCATCTGTCTAGTCAATTTATGATAGAACATCATCTGTCTAGTCAATTTATGATAGAACATCATCTGTCTAGTCAATTTACGATAGAACATCATCTGTCTAGTCAATTTATGAGAACATTATCTGTCTAGTCAATTTATGATAGAACATCATCTGTCTAGTCAATTTATGATAGAACATCATCTGTCTAGTCAATTTATGATAGAACATCATCTGTCTAGTCAATTTACGATAGAACATCATCTGTCTAGTCAATTTATGAGAACATTATCTGTCTAGTCAATTTATGATAGAACATCATCTGTCTAGTCAATTTATGATAGAACATCATCTGTCTAGTCAATTTACGATAGAACATCATCTGTCTTGTCAATTTACGATAGAACATCATCTGTCTAGTCAATTTATGAGAACATCATCTGTCTAGTCAATTTATGATAGAACATAATCTGTCTAGTCAATTTATGATAGAACATCATCTGTCTAGTCAATTTATGATAGAACATCATCTGTCTAGTCAATTTATGATAGAACATCATCTGTCTAGTCAATTTATGATAGAACATCATCTGTCTAGTCAATTTATGATAGAACATCATCTGTCTAGTCAATTTATGATAGAACATCATCTGTCTAGTCAATTTACGATAGAACATCATCTGTCTAGTCAATTTACGATAGAACATCATCTGTCTAGTCAATTTATGATAGAACATCATCTGTCTAGTCAATTTACGATAGAACATCATCTGTCTAGTCAATTTATGATAGAACATCATCTGTCTAGTCAATTTATGATAGAACATCATCTGTCTAGTCAATTTATGATGGAACATCATCTGTCTAGTCAATTTATGATAGAACATCATCTGTCTAGTCAATTTATGATAGAACATCATCTGTCTAGTCAATTTATGATAGAACATCATCTGTCTAGTCAATTTACGATAGAACATCATCTGTCTAGTCAATTTATGATAGAACATCATCTGTCTAGTCAATTTCTGATAGAACATCATCTGTCTAGTCAATTTATGATAGAACATCATCTGTCTAGTCAATTTATGATAGAACATCATCTGTCTAGTCAATTTACGATAGAACATCATCTGTCTAGTCAATTTATGATAGAACATCATCTGTCTAGTCAATTTATGATAGAACATCATCTGTCTAGTCAATTTATGATAGAACATCATCTGTCTAGTCAATTTACGATAGAACATCATCTGTCTAGTCAATTTATGATAGAACATCATCTGTCTAGTCAATTTATGATAGAACATCATCTGTCTAGTCAATTTATGATAGAACATCATCTGTCTAGTCAATTTATGATAGAACATCATCTGTCTAGTCAATTTGTGATAGAACATCATCTGTCTAGTCAATTTATGATAGAACATCATCTGTCTAGTCAATTTACGATAGAACATCATCTGTCAAGTCAATTTATGATAGAACATCATCTGTCTAGTCAATTTATGATAGAACATCATCTGTTTAGTCAATTTATGATAGAACATCATCTGTCTAGTCAATTTATGATAGAACATCATCTGTCTAGTCAATTTATGAGAACATTATCTGTCTAGCCAATTTATGATAGAACATCATCTGTCTAGTCAATTTATGATAGAACATCATCTGTCTAGTCAATTTATGATAGAACATCATCTGTCTAGTCAATTTATGATAGAACATCATCTGTCTAGTCAATTTATGACAGAGCATAATCTGTCTAGTCAATTTATGATAGAACATCATCTGTCTAGTCAATTTATGATAGAACATCATCTGTCTAGTCAATTGATAAGAACATCATCTGTCTAGTCAATTTATGATAGAACATCATCTGTCTAGTCAATTTATGATAGAACATCATCCGTCTAGTCAATTTATGAGAACATCATCTGTCTAGTCAATTTATGAGAACATCATCTGTCTAGTAAATTTATGACAGAGCTTAATCGGTCTAGTCAATTTATGATAGAACATCATCTGTCTAGTCAATTTATGAGAACATCATCTGTCTAGTCAATTTATGAGAACATCATCTGTCTTGTCAATTGATGAGAACATCATGTCTAGTCATTTATGATAGAACATCATCTGTCTAGTCAATTTATGAGAACATCATCTGTCTAGTCAATTTATGATAGAACATCATCTGTCTAGTCAATTTATGACAACATCATCTGTCTAGTCAATTTATGAGAGCATTACTGTAAAAATTGAACTGCTAGTAAATTGATCAGACTAACTCATTGGCAATAGGCATAGATCCTCTTCTCTTTGGTTTAATGAGCATGTTGGCTTGGTTGCGGAATGTAATGTTGACGTGAGAGGGGCGGAGTCGACACGGCTCACCATCCACTTGCATAGGCATGGACTTGTATGTGGTCAGGCGCACTTCTCGACACTGCATCAAGCGCTCACCATGGCCTCCAACATATAAAGTTGCCTACAACATACAAAACAGCATAGTGTCTTAATCTGTGCAATGATAGTGTCTTAGTTCCTGAGCAAACATCACAGGTAAACTTGTTACCCATATTCTTACACATAGAGGATACATCAAAGGTAAACTTGGTACCCACATTCTTACACATAGAGGATACATCACAGGTAAACTTGGTACCCACATTCTTACACATAGAGGATACATCACAGGTAAACTTGGTACCCACATTCTTACACACAGAGGATACATCACGGGTAAACTTGGTACCCACATTCTTACACATAGAGGATACATCACAGGTAAACTTGGTACCCACATTCTTACACATAGAGGATACATCACGGGTAAACTTGGTACCCACATTCTTACACATAGAGCATGGTTCTACGACAAATTCCTGAAAAACACTTGCCCGAATGCCGTTTGCGCGAAGGCCGATTGCCCGAATGGACACTTGCCCGAATGCGACAAATGCCCGAATGGACACTTGCCCCAAATGCGACAAATGCCCGAATGGACACTTGCCCGAATGCAACAAATGCCACTTGCCCGAAGGCTGTTTGCCCGAAAAATGTTTATATTATATATTACTAATAATCATTCGTATTCAATTTAAATTTGAATTTTTTAGAAACAATATATGATTATCTAAGCAAAAAGAAAAGAATAAAATAATATTATATTTTACCACGCAGACATTCTAAATTAATTAGTACTTGCTATATAAAAAGTGTACAAACATATTTTCATTCCTATCTCTGAAACAACACAAAAAAATACCATTTTCGTTTATATCAGGATTTTATAATGAATATTGCTTTATTTATTAAGTAATCACTTCAACAAATGGAGATAAAACATAATTGACTATCTTTAGTTTGTAAATTCGCCGCCTAGACCGAGCCTCGTTCTTGTGAAATGATCACCACACATGTTAAAAAAAACAAAAAAAAAATAAAACAAACGCGCCTCTGTTTAATGTTGCGCCGCGCCGCCTACAGTGTCATAAACGCTGTATAACCACCGCAACACGTCGGCTAAACAAGGTGTTCAAAACATACATCAAAAGAATGTAAAGATACCGCCGCCAACATCACCTTACATTTAATAAAGAGCAACGATTTTTACAGCATTTTCTCAGTTTAAAAAATAAATAAAAGCAAAATTTTAAAATTATAAACAACTTTGATTTTATGCTTAGAATTGTGTTTATTATCAATATTTCAAACTTAAATTGATTAAAGAATGTCTATTTGGTGATATTATTTATTTTCTAATATTAACATTTTTCGGGCAAACGGCCTTCGGGCAAGTGTCTATTCGGGCATTTGTCGCATTCTGGCATTTGTCGCATTCGGGCATTTGTCGCATTCGGGCAAGTGTCAATTTGGGCATTTGTCGCATTCTGGCAAGTGTCAATTCGGGCATTTGTCGCATTCGGGCAAGTGTCCATTTGGGCATTTGTCGCATTCGGGCAAGTGTCAATTCGGGCATTTGTCGCATTCGGGCAAGTGTCCATTTGGGCATTTGTCGCATTCGGGCAAGTGTCCATTCGGGCATTTGTCGCATTCGGGCAAGTGTCCATTTGGGCATTTGTCGCATTCGGGCAAGTGTCCATTTGGGCATTTGTCGCATTCGGGCAAGTGTCAATTCGGGCATTTGTCGCATTCGGGCAAGTGTCAATTCGGGCATTTGTCGCATTCGGGCAAGTGTCCATTTGGGCATTTGTCGCATTCTGGCAAGTGTCCATTTGGGCATTTGTCGCATTCGGGCAAGTGTCAATTCGGGCATTTGTCGCATTCGGGCAAGTGTCCATTTGGGCATTTGTCGCATTCTGGCAAGTGTCAATTCGGGCATTTGTCGCATTCTGGCAAGTGTCAATTCGGGCATTTGTCGCATTCTGGCAAGTGTCAATTTGGGCATTTGTCGCATTCTGGCAAGTGTCCATTTGGGCATTTGTCGCATTCGGGCAAGTGTCAATTTGGGCATTTGTCGCATTCGGGCAAGTGTCCATTTGGGCATTTGTCGCATTCTGGCAAGTGTCAATTCGGGCATTTGTCGCATTCGGGCAAGTGTCCATTTGGGCATTTGTCGCATTCGGGCAAGTATCCATTTGGGCATTTGTCGCATTCGGGCAAGTATCCATTTGGGCATTTGTCGCATTCGGGCAAGTATCCATTTGGGCATTTGTCGCATTCGGGCAAGTATCCATTTGGGCATTTGTCGCATTCGGGCAAGTATCCATTTGGGCATTTGTCGCATTCGGGCAAGTATCCATTTGGGCATTTGTCGCATTCGGGCAAGTATCCATTTGGGCATTTGTCGCATTCGGGCAAGTATCCATTTGGGCATTTGTCGCATTCGGGCAAGTATCCATTTGGGCATTTGTCGCATTCGGGCAAGTATCCATTTGGGCATTTGTCGCATTCGGGCAAGTGTCCGGCTCCCATAGAGCATACATCACAGGTAAACTAACTATCCACATCTTCGTGTATTTATTGTTGAGAGCATACATCACAGGTAAACTAACTATCCACATCTTCGTGTATTTATTGTTGAGAGCATACATCACAGGTAAACTAACTATCCACATCTTCGTGTATTTATTGTTGAGAGCATACATCACAGGTAAACTAACTATCCACATCTTCGTGTATTTATTGTTGAGAGCATACATCACAGGTAAACTAACTATCCACATCTTCGTGTATTTATTGTTGAGAGCATACATCACAGGTAAACTAACTATCCACATCTTCGTGTATTTATTGTTGAGAGCATACATCACAGGTAAACTAACTATCCACATCTTCGTGTATTTATTGTTGAGAGCATACATCACAGGTAAACTAACTATCCACATCTTCGTGTATTTATTGTTGAGAGCATACATCACAGGTAAACTAACTATCCACATCTTCGTGTATTTATTGTTGAGAGCATACATCACAGGTAAACTAACTATCCACATCTTCGTGTATTTATTGTTGAGAGCATACATCACAGGTAAACTAACTATCCACATCTTCGTGTATTTATTGTTGAGAGCATACATCACAGGTAAACTAACTATCCACATCTTCGTGTATTTATTGTTGAGAGCATACATCACAGGTAAACTAACTATCCACATCTTCGTGTATTTATTGTTGAGAGCATACATCACAGGTAAACTAACTATCCACATCTTCGTGTATTTATTGTTGAGATGAGCAGGTAAACTAACTATCCACATCTTCGTGTATTTATTGTTGAGAGCATACATCACAGGTAAACTAACTATCCACATCTTCGTGTATTTATTGTTGAGAGCATACATCACAGGTAAACTAACTATCCACATCTTCGTGTATTTATTGTTGAGAGCATACATCACAGGTAAACTAACTATCCACATCTTCGTGTATTTATTGTTGAGAGCATACATCACAGGTAAACTAACTATCCACATCTTCGTGTATTTATTGTTGAGAGCATACATCACAGGTAAACTAACTATCCACATCTTCGTGTATTTATTGTTGAGAGCATACATCACAGGTAAACTAACTATCCACATCTTCGTGTATTTATTGTTGAGAGCATACATCACAGGTAAACTAACTATCCACATCTTCGTGTATTTATTGTTGAGAGCATACATCACAGGTAAACTAACTATCCACATCTTCGTGTATTTATTGTTGAGAGCATACATCACAGGTAAACTAACTATCCACATCTTCGTGTATTTATTGTTGAGAGCATACATCACAGGTAAACTAACTATCCACATCTTCGTGTATTTATTGTTGAGAGCATACATCACAGGTAAACTAACTATCCACATCTTCGTGTATTTATTGTTGAGAGCATACATCACAGGTAAACTAACTATCCACATCTTCGTGTATTTATTGTTGAGAGCATACATCACAGGTAAACTAACTATCCACATCTTCGTGTATTTATTGTTGAGAGCATACATCACAGGTAAACTAACTATCCACATCTTCGTGTATTTATTGTTGAGAGCATACATCACAGGTAAACTAACTATCCACATCTTCGTGTATTTATTGTTGAGAGCATACATCACAGGTAAACTAACTATCCACATCTTCGTGTATTTATTGTTGAGAGCATACATCACAGGTAAACTAACTATCCACATCTTCGTGTATTTATTGTTGAGAGCATACATCACAGGTAAACTAACTATCCACATCTTCGTGTATTTATTGTTGAGAGCATACATCACAGGTAAACTAACTATCCACATCTTCGTGTATTTATTGTTGAGAGCATACATCACAGGTAAACTAACTATCCACATCTTCGTGTATTTATTGTTGAGATGAGCAGGTAAACTAACTATCCACATCTTCGTGTATTTATTGTTGAGAGCATACATCACAGGTAAACTAACTATCCACATCTTCGTGTATTTATTGTTGAGAGCATACATCACAGGTAAACTAACTATCCACATCTTCGTGTATTTATTGTTGAGAGCATACATCACAGGTAAACTAACTATCCACATCTTCGTGTATTTATTGTTGAGAGCATACATCACAGGTAAACTAACTATCCACATCTTCGTGTATTTATTGTTGAGAGCATACATCACAGGTAAACTAACTATCCACATCTTCGTGTATTTATTGTTGAGAGCATACATCACAGGTAAACTAACTATCCACATCTTCGTGTATTTATTGTTGAGAGCATACATCACAGGTAAACTAACTATCCACATCTTCGTGTATTTATTGTTGAGAGCATACATCACAGGTAAACTAACTATCCACATCTTCGTGTATTTATTGTTGAGAGCATACATCACAGGTAAACTAACTATCCACATCTTCGTGTATTTATTGTTGAGAGCATACATCACAGGTAAACTAACTATCCACATCTTCGTGTATTTATTGTTGAGAGCATACATCACAGGTAAACTAACTATCCACATCTTCGTGTATTTATTGTTGAGAGCATACATCACAGGTAAACTAACTATCCACATCTTCGTGTATTTATTGTTGAGAGCATACATCACAGGTAAACTAACTATCCACATCTTCGTGTATTTATTGTTGAGAGCATACATCACAGGTAAACTAACTATCCACATCTTCGTGTATTTATTGTTGAGAGCATACATCACAGGTAAACTAACTATCCACATCTTCGTGTATTTATTGTTGAGAGCATACATCACAGGTAAACTAACTATCCACATCTTCGTGTATTTATTGTTGAGAGCATACATCACAGGTAAACTAACTATCCACATCTTCGTGTATTTATTGTTGAGAGCATACATCACAGGTAAACTAACTATCCACATCTTCGTGTATTTATTGTTGAGAGCATACATCACAGGTAAACTAACTATCCACATCTTCGTGTATTTATTGTTGAGAGCATACATCACAGGTAAACTAACTATCCACATCTTCGTGTATTTATTGTTGAGATGAGCAGGTAAACTAACTATCCACATCTTCGTGTATTTATTGTTGAGAGCATACATCACAGGTAAACTAACTATCCACATCTTCGTGTATTTATTGTTGAGAGCATACATCACAGGTAAACTAACTATCCACATCTTCGTGTATTTATTGTTGAGATGAGCAGAGAATCAAAGAATCAAGCTGTGGACAGACATTGTTACCATGGTAACGAGACAAGGTTCCTCTAGGGGTGTGACCTACCAGTGAGGAATAGGTGAAGCCAATGACCTCCAGAAATCCGTCATCGTGGGTCTGTGGCTCAAAGCCCACAGCGTTAGGGTTGCCCCAGGGCAGCGTACCACTTGCATATCTGAAATACACAGTTAGGTGCATAGGCAAGCAGAGCTTTGTAGGCCAATTCTAACCCAATCTTCTCCAGCTTACGTTCCTGAATGTCAAGTTTAGAGGGCAATGTGGCCTTCAATGTGCTGACTGGCTTGTGTAGAGTGTGGCCTTCAATGTGCTGACTGTGCCATTCTTTCTCTCCCCTTAGTTCAACACCCAACATGACTACAATTGTCTCCTGTGTTCACCTGTCTCATAGAAAACTCCCTGGTGATTGTCATTAGATTGAATCCTTGTATCGGCATTTGTTATTTTGAAGGTTTAAATCAAGTGTACATTCAAATAGGGTGAAAACAGTTCAAAAGTCAGCTCCTAATCCAACCTTCTAGCTACACAACCATCTAGCCAGCTAGCCATTAACCAGCCAGCCATTAACAAGCCATTAACCAGCCAGCCATTAACCCGCCAGCCATTAACAAGCCATTAATCAGCCAGCCATTAACAAGCCATTAACCAGCCAGCAATTAACCAGCCAGCCATTAACCAGCCAGCCATTAACCAGCCAGCCATTAACCAGCCAGCCATTAACCAGCTAGCCAGCCATTAACCAGCCAGCCAATAACCAGCCAGCCATTAACAAGCCATTAACCAGCCAGCCATTAACAAGCCATTAACCAGCCAGCCATTAACAAGCCATTAACCAGCCAGCCATTAACAAGCCATTAACCAGCCAGCCATTAACCAGCCAGCCATTAACAAGCCATTAACCAGCCAGCCATTAACAAGCCATTAACCAGCCAGTCATTAACAAGCCATTAACCAGCCAGCAATTAACCAGCCAGCCATTAACAAGCCATTAACCAGCCAGCCATTAACAAGCCATTAACTAGCTAGCCAGCCATTAACAAGCCATTAACCAGCCAGCCATTAACCAGCCAGCCAATAACCAGCCAGCCATTAACCAGCCAGCCATTAACAAGCCATTAACCAGCCAGCCATTAAAAAGCCATTAACCAGCCAGCCATTAACAAGCCATTAACCAGCCAGCCATTAACAAGCCATTAACCAGCCAGCCATTAACCAGCCAGCCATTAACAAGCCAGCCATTAACAAGCCATTAACCAGCCAGCCATTAACCAGCCAGCCATTAACCAGCCAGCCATTAACAAGCCATTAACCAGCCAGCCATTAACAAGCCATTAACCAGCCAGCCATTAACCAGCCAGCTACCTAGCAAGCCAGCTAGCAATTATTTTTGAAAGAATGGTGCGTGGAACCTACCTGGGAATGTTTAGAATGAGAAGACAATGGAGTTTCATATCCTGTATTTTTTGGGTCAGATCTACCCCATCACACTAGGAGAGAAGAAAATAACACAACTGTTGTGTGGCAGCTATAAAGCTAGTCTCAGCTATAAAGTTTGTGGCAGCTATAAAGTTAGTCTCAGCTATAAAATTTGTGGCAGCTATAAAGTTAGTGTCAGCTATAAAGTTAGTGTCAGCTATAAAGTTAGTCTCAGCTATAAAGTTAGTCTCAGCTATAAAGTTAGTCTCAGCTATAAAGTTAGTCAAAGCTATAAAGTTAGTCTCAGCTAAAAATTAGTCTCAGCTATAAAGTTAGTCTCAGCTATAAAGTTAGTCTCAGCTATAAAGTTAGTCTCAGCTATAAAGTTAGTCTCAGCTATAAAGTTAGCCTCAGCTATAAAGTTAGTCTCAGCTATAAAGTTAGCCTCAGCTATAAAGTTAGTCTCAGCTATAAAGTTAGTCTCAGCTATAAAGTTAGTCTCAGCTATAAAGTTTGTGGCAGCTCTAATGTTAGTGTCAGCTATAAAGTTAGTCTCAGCTAAAAATTAGTCTCAGCTATAAAGTTAGTCTCAGCTATAAAGTTAGTCTCAGCTATAAAGTTAGCTTCAGCTATAAAGTTAGTCTCAGCTATAAAGTTAGTCTCAGCTATAAAGTTAGTCTCAGCTAAAAATTAGTCTCAGCTATAAAGTTAATCTCAGCTATAAAGTTAGTCGCAGCTATAAAGTTAGTCTCAGCTATAAAGTTAGCCTCAGCTATTAAGTTAGTCTCAGCTATAAAGTTAATCTCAGCTATAAAGTTAGTCTCAGCTATAAAGTTAGTCTTAGCTAAAAGTTAGTGTCAGCTATAAAGTTAGTCTCAGCTATAAAGTTAATCTCAGCTAAAAATTAGTCTCAGCTATAAAGTTAGTCTCAGCTATAAAGTTAGTCTCAGCTATAAAGTTAGTCTCAGCTATAAAGTTAGCCTCAGCTATAAAGTTAGTCTCAGCTATAAAGTTAGTCTCAGCTATAAAGTTAGTCTCAGCTAAAAATTAGTCTCAGCTATAAAGTTAATCTCAGCTATAAAGTTAGTCGCAGCTATAAAGTTAGTCTCAGCTATAAAGTTAGTCTCAGCTAAAAATTAGTCTCAGCTATAAAGTTAATCTCAGCTATAAAGTTAGTCGCAGCTATAAAGTTAGTCTCAGCTATAAAGTTAGCCTCAGCTATTAAGTTAGTCTCAGCTATAAAGTTAGTCTTAGCTAAAAGTTAGTGTCAGCTATAAAGTTAGTCTCAGCTATAAAGTTAATCTCAGCTAAAAATTAGTCTCAGCTATAAAGTTAGTCTCAGCTATAAAGTTAGTCTCAGCTATAAAGTTAGTCTCAGCTATAAAGTTAGCCTCAGCTATAAAGTTAGTCTCAGCTATAAAGTTAGTCTCAGCTATAAAGTTAGTCTCAGCTAAAAATTAGTCTCAGCTATAAAGTTAATCTCAGCTATAAAGTTAGTCGCAGCTATAAAGTTAGTCTCAGCTATAAAGTTAGTCTTAGCTAAAAGTTAGTGTCAGCTATAAAGTTAGTCTCAGCTATAAAGTTAATCTCAGCTAAAAATTAGTCTCAGCTATAAAGTTAGTCTCAGCTATAAAGTTAGTCTCAGCTATAAAGTTAGTCTCAGCTATAAAGTTAGCCTCAGCTATAAAGTTAGTCTCAGCTATAAAGTTAGTCTCAGCTATAAAGTTAGTCTCAGCTAAAAATTAGTCTCAGCTATAAAGTTAATCTCAGCTATAAAGTTAGTCGCAGCTATAAAGTTAGTCTCAGCTATAAAGTTAGCCTCAGCTATAAAGTTAGTCTCAGCTATAAAGTTAGTCTCAGCTATAAAGTTAGTCTCAGCTATAAAGTTAGTCTTAGCTAAAAGTTAGTGTCAGCTATAAAGTTAGTCTTAGCTATAAAGTTAGTCTCAGCTATAAAGTTAGTCTCAGCTATAAAGTTAGTCTCAGCTAAAAATTAGTCTCAGCTATAAAGTTAATCTCAGCTATAAAGTTAGTCGCAGCTATAAAGTTAGTCTCAGCTATAAAGTTAGTCTTAGCTAAAAGTTAGTGTCAGCTATAAAGTTAGTCTCAGCTATAAAGTTAATCTCAGCTAAAAATTAGTCTCAGCTATAAAGTTAGTCTCAGCTATAAAGTTAGTCTCAGCTATAAAGTTAGTCTCAGCTATAAAGTTAGCCTCAGCTATAAAGTTAGTCTCAGCTATAAAGTTAGTCTCAGCTATAAAGTTAGTCTCAGCTAAAAATTAGTCTCAGCTATAAAGTTAATCTCAGCTATAAAGTTAGTCGCAGCTATAAAGTTAGTCTCAGCTATAAAGTTAGCCTCAGCTATAAAGTTAGTCTCAGCTATAAAGTTAGTCTCAGCTATAAAGTTAGTCTCAGCTATAAAGTTAGTCTTAGCTAAAAGTTAGTGTCAGCTATAAAGTTAGTCTTAGCTATAAAGTTAGTCTCAGCTATAAAGTTAGTCTCAGCTATAAAGTTAGTCTCAGCTATAAAGTTAGTCGCAGCTATAAAGTTAGTCTCAGCTATAAAGTTAGTCTTAGCTAAAAGTTAGTGTCAGCTATAAAGTTAGTCTCAGCTATAAAGTTAATCTCAGCTAAAAATTAGTCTCAGCTATAAAGTTAGTCTCAGCTATAAAGTTAGTCTCAGCTATAAAGTTAGTCTCAGCTATAAAGTTAGCCTCAGCTATAAAGTTAGTCTCAGCTATAAAGTTAGTCTCAGCTATAAAGTTAGTCTCAGCTAAAAATTAGTCTCAGCTATAAAGTTAATCTCAGCTATAAAGTTAGTCGCAGCTATAAAGTTAGTCTCAGCTATAAAGTTAGCCTCAGCTATAAAGTTAGTCTCAGCTATAAAGTTAGTCTCAGCTATAAAGTTAGTCTCAGCTATAAAGTTAGTCTTAGCTAAAAGTTAGTGTCAGCTATAAAGTTAGTCTTAGCTATAAAGTTAGTCTCAGCTATAAAGTTAGTCTCAGCTATAAAGTTAGTCTCAGCTATAAAGTTAGTCTCAGCTATAAAGTTAGCCTCAGCTATAAAGTTAGTCTCAGCTATAAAGTTAGCCTCAGCTATAAAGTTAGTCTCAGCTATAAAGTTAGTCTCAGCTATAAAGTTTGTGGCAGCTCTAATGTTAGTGTCAGCTATAAAGTTAGTCTCAGCTAAAAATTAGTCTCAGCTATAAAGTTAGTCTCAGCTATAAAGTTAGTCTCAGCTATAAAGTTAGCTTCAGCTATAAAGTTAGTCTTAGCTATAAAGTTAGTCTCAGCTACTAAGTTAGTCTCCGATATAGAGTTAGTCTCAGCTATAAAGTTAGTCTCAGCTCTAAAGTTAGCCTCAGCTATAAAGTTAGTCTCAGCTATAAAGTTAGCCTCAGCTATAAAGTTAGTCTCAGCTATAAAGTTAGTCTCAGCTATAAAGTTTGTGGCAGCTCTAATGTTAGTGTCAGCTATAAAGTTAGTCTCAGCTAAAAATTAGTCTCAGCTATAAAGTTAGTCTCAGCTATAAAGTTAGTCTCAGCTATAAAGTTAGCTTCAGCTATAAAGTTAGTCTCAGCTATAAAGTTAGTCTCAGCTATAAAGTTAGTCTCAGCTAAAAATTAGTCTCAGCTATAAAGTTAATCTCAGCTATAAAGTTAGTCGCAGCTATAAAGTTAGTCTCAGCTATAAAGTTAGCCTCAGCTATTAAGTTAGTCTCAGCTATAAAGTTAATCTCAGCTATAAAGTTAGTCTCAGCTATAAAGTTAGTCTTAGCTAAAAGTTAGTGTCAGCTATAAAGTTAGTCTCAGCTATAAAGTTAATCTCAGCTAAAAATTAGTCTCAGCTATAAAGTTAGTCTCAGCTATAAAGTTAGTCTCAGCTATAAAGTTAGTCTCAGCTATAAAGTTAGCCTCAGCTATAAAGTTAGTCTCAGCTATAAAGTTAGTCTCAGCTATAAAGTTAGTCTCAGCTAAAAATTAGTCTCAGCTATAAAGTTAATCTCAGCTATAAAGTTAGTCGCAGCTATAAAGTTAGTCTCAGCTATAAAGTTAGCCTCAGCTATAAAGTTAGTCTCAGCTATAAAGTTAGTCTCAGCTATAAAGTTAGTCTCAGCTATAAAGTTAGTCTTAGCTAAAAGTTAGTGTCAGCTATAAAGTTAGTCTTAGCTAAAAGTTAGTGTCAGCTATAAAGTTAGTCACAGCTATAAAGTTAATCTCAGCTATAAAGTTAGTCGCAGCTATAAAGTTAGTCTTAGCTAAAAGTTAGTGTCAGCTATAAAGTTAGTCTTAGCTATAAAGTTAGTTCCTACTAACTGACCTCTAGTTTGATATGTTCAGCAAACCCTTTCCAACTTCTCTTGAGCAAATCTCTTCCACCTGCCTAAAAGTAAAAAGAATATCAAACAACTAGGTCAGTCATCCCACACAACTAGGTCAGTCATCCCACACAACTAGGTCAGTCATCCCACACAACTAGGTCAGTCATCCCACACAACTAAGTCAGTCATCCCACACAACTAGGTCAGTCATCCCACACAACTAGGTCAGTCATCCCACACAACTAGGTCAGTCATCCCACACAACTAGGTCAGTCATCCCACACAACTAGGTCAGTCATCCCACACAACAAACCAGAAATTTTAACACAACAAACTAGACATTTTAACACAACAAACTAGACATTTTAACACAACAAATTAGACATTTTAACACAACAAACTAGACATTTTAACACAACAAACTAGACATTTTAACACAACAAACTAGACATTTTAACACAACAAACTAGACATTTTAACACAACAAACTAGACATTTTAACACAACAAATTAGACATTTTAACACAACAAACTAGACATTTTAACACAAACTAGACATTTAACACAACAAACTAGACATTTTAACACAACAAACTAGACATTTTAACACAAACTAGACATTTAACACAACAAACTAGACATTTTAACACAACAAACTAGACATTTTAACACAAACTAGACATTTAACACAACAAACTAGACATTTTAACACAACAAACTAGACATTTTAACACAACAAACTAGACATTTAACACAACAAACTAGACATTTTAACACAACAAATTAGACATTTTAACACAACAAACTAGACATTTAACACAACAAACTAGACATTTTAACACAAACTAGACATTTTAACACAACAAACTAGACATTTTAACACAACAAATTAGACATTTTAACACAACAAACTAGACATTTAACACAACAAACTAGACATTTTAACACAAACTAGACATTTTAACACAACAAACTAGACATTTTAACACAACAAATTAGACATTTTAACACAACAAACTAGACATTTAACACAACAAACTAGACATTTTAACACAACAAATTAGACATTTTAACAGAACAAACTAGACATTTAACACAACAAACTAGACATTTTAACACAAACTAGACATTTTAACACAACAAACTAGACATTTTAACACAACAAACCAGACATTTTAACACAACAAACTAGACATTTTAACACAAACTAGACATTTTAACACAACAAACTAGACATTTTAACACAACAAACTAGACATTTTAACACAACAAACTAGACATTTTAACACAAGAAACTAGACATTTTAACACAACAAATTAGACATTTTAACACAACAAACTAGACATTTTAACACAACAAATTAGACATTTTAACACAACAAACTAGACATTTAACACAACAAACTAGACATTTTAACACAAACTAGACATTTTAACACAACAAATTAGACATTTTAACACAACAAATTAGACATTTTAACACAACAAACTAGACATTTTAACACAACAAACTAGACATTTTAACACAACAAACTAGACATTTTAACACAAACTAGACATTTTAACACAAGAAACTAGACATTTTAACACAACAAACTAGACATTTTAACACAACAAACTAGACATTTTAACACAAACTAGACATTTTAACACAACAAATTAGACATTTTAACACAACAAATTAGACATTTTAACACAACAAACTAGACATTTTAACACAACAAACTAGACATTTTAACACAACAAACTAGACATTTTAACACAAACTAGACATTTTAACACAACAAACTAGACATTTTAACACAACAAACTAGACATTTTAACACAACAAACTAGACATTTTAACACAAACTAGACATTTTAACACAACAAATTAGACATTTTAACACAACAAACTAGACATTTTAACACAACAAATTAGACATTTTAACACAACAAATTAGACATTTTAACACAACAAACTAGACATTTTAACACAACAAACTAGACATTTTAACACAAACTAGACATTTTAACACAACAAACTAGACATTTTAACACAACAAACTAGACATTTTAACACAACAAACTAGACATTTTAACACAAACTAGACATTTTAACACAACAAATTAGACATTTTAACACAACAAACTAGACATTTTAACACAACAAATTAGACATTTTAACACAACAAATTAGACATTTTAACACAACAAACTAGACATTTTAACACAACAAACTAGACATTTTAACACAAACTAGACATTTTAACACAACAAACTAGACATTTTAACACAACAAACTAGACATTTTAACACAACAAACTAGACATTTTAACACAAACTAGACATTTTAACACAACAAATTAGACATTTTAACACAACAAACTAGACATTTTAACACAACAAATTAGACATTTTAACACAACAAATTAGACATTTTAACACAACAAACTAGACATTTTAACACAACAAACTAGACATTTTAACACAACAAATTAGACATTTTAACACAACAAACTAGACATTTTAACACAACAAACTAGACATTTTAACACAACAAACTAGACATTTTAACACAAGAAACTAGACATTTTAACACAAGAAACTAGACATAGCAACAGAACTCAGATACTCACCCCAGCGTAGAACATTTTATTTCTGAAGCGGCTGTTGAATTTCTCCGGGTTGGCTTCTGTAAGCAAAAAAAATGTGTTCATTCATCAGCGAAGAAAGTGTAATAGTGACTCATTGTAAAGATGGGATTCTTATGTAGGCCTAAGTGTAAGATTGTAAAGATGATATTACGATGCCAGGTATAAGAATGTAAAGATGATATTATTATAAAGGTGTAAGATTGTAAAGATGATATTAGGATGCTAGGTGTAAGATTGTAAAGATGATATTATTATAAAGGTGTAAGATTGTGAAGATGATATTATGATGCTAGATGTAAGATTGTAAAGATGATATTAGGATGCTAGGTGTAAGATTGTAAAGATGAAATTTTGATGCTAGATGTAAGATTGTAAGAGCCAGTTACCTCTTGATTCATGAAACTCTAAAGCCACATGAGCATCTGCTCCCAGACTGAAATAGTTGTTAAAGACCTGGAGTGGCAGTGTGGCTGTGGCCAGCTCTTCTGTCACCTCGCCCTCAGTACTCTCATTGCTGCTCACCTCTATGCTCCACCTCAAAAGGGCAGAGGTCATGCTCGTTAGTTACCCAACAACTGACATTAGTCACCCAACTGACATTAGTCACCCAACTGACATTAGTCACCCAACTGGCATTAGTCACCCAACTGACATTAGTCACCCAACAACTGACATTAGTCACCCAACAACTGACATTAGTCACCAAACAACTGGCATTAGTCACCCAACTGACATTAGTCACCCAACTGACATTAGTCACCCAACAACTGACATTAGTCACCCAACTGACATTAGTCACCCAACAACTGACATTAGTCACCCAACTGACATTAGTCACCCAACAACTGACATTAGTCACCCAACAACTGACATTAGTCACCCAACAACTGACATTAGTCACCCAACTGGCATTAGTCACCCAACAACTGACATTAGTCACCCAACTGACATTAGTCACCCAACTGGCATCAGTCACCCAACAACTGACATTAGTCACCCAACAACTGACATTAGTCACCCAACAACTGGCATTAGTCACCCAACTGACATTAGTCACCCAACTGACATTAGTCACCCAACTGGCATTAGTCACCCAACAACTGGCATTAGTCACCCAACAACTGACATTAGTCACCCAACAACTGGCATTAGTCAACCAACAACTGACATTAGTCACCCAACTGACATTAGTCACTCAACAACTGACATTAGTCACCCAACTGGCATTAGTCACCCAACAACTGGCATTAGTCACCCAACAACTGACATTAGTCACCCAACAACTGGCATTAGTCACCCAACAACTGACATTAGTCACCCAACTGACATTAGTCACTCAACAACTGACATTAGTCACCCAACTGACATTAGTCACCCAACAACTGGCATTAGTCACCCAACTGACATTAGTCACTCAACAACTGACATTAGTCACCCAACTGACATTAGTCACCCAACAACTGGCATTAGTCACCCAACAACTGACATTAGTCACCCAACTGACATTAGTCACCCAACTGGCATTAGTCACCCAACTGGCATTAGTCACCCAACTGACATTAGTCACCCAACTGACATTAGTCACCCAACTGGCATTAGTCACCCAACTGACATTAGTCACTCAACAACTGGCATTAGTCACTCAACAACTGACATTAGTCACCCAACTGACATTAGTCACCCAACTGGCATTAGTCACCCAACTGACATTAGTCACCCAACAACTGGCATTAGTCACCCAACTGGCATTAGTCACCCAACAACTGGCATTAGTCACCCAACAACTGACATTAGTCACCCAACTGACATTAGTCACCCAACTGGCATTAGTCACCCAACTGGCATTAGTCACCCAACTGACATTAGTCACCCAACTGACATTAGTCACCCAACTGGCATTAGTCACCCAACTGACATTAGTCACTCAACAACTGGCATTAGTCACTCAACAACTGACATTAGTCACCCAACTGGCATTAGTCACCCAACTGGCATTAGTCACCCAACTGACATTAGTCACCCAACTGGCATTAGTCACCCAACAACTGGCATTAGTCACCCAACAACTGACATTAGTCACCCAACTGACATTAGTCACCCAACTGGCATTAGTCACCCAACTGGCATTAGTCACCCAACTGACATTAGTCACCCAACTGACATTAGTCACCCAACTGGCATTAGTCACCCAACTGACATTAGTCACTCAACAACTGGCATTAGTCACTCAACAACTGACATTAGTCACCCAACTGGCATTAGTCACCCAACTGGCATTAGTCACCCAACTGACATTAGTCACCCAACTGGCATTAGTCACCCAACAACTGGCATTAGTCACCCAACAACTGGCATTAGTCACCCAACAACTGGCATTAGTCACCCAACAACTGACATTAGTCACCCAACTGACATTAGTCACCCAACTGGCATTAGTCACCCAACTGACATTAGTCACCCAACTGGCATTAGTCACCCAACAACTGGCATTAGTCACCCAACAACTGACATTAGTCACCCAACTGACATTAGTCACCCAACTGGCATTAGTCACCCAACTGGCATTAGTCACCCAACAACTGGCATTAGTCACCCAACAACTGACATTAGTCACCCAACTGGCATTAGTCACCCAACTGGCATTAGTCACCCAACTGACATTAGTCACCCAACAACTGGCATTAGTCACCCAACTGACATTAGTCACCCAACAACTGACATTAGTCACCCAACTGGCATTAGTCACCCAACTGGCATTAGTCACCCAACTGGCATTAGTCACCCAACTGACATTAGTCACCCAACTGGCATTAGTCACCCAACAACTGACATTAGTCACCCAACTGGCATTAGTCACCCAACTGGCATTAGTCACCCAACTGGCATTAGTCACCCAACTGACATTAGTCACCCAACAACTGGCATTAGTCACCCAACTGGCATTAGTCACCCAACAACTGGCATTAGTCACCCAACAACTGACATTAGTCACCCAACTGACATTAGTCACCCAACTGGCATTAGTCACCCAACTGGCATTAGTCACCCAACTGGCATTAGTCACCCAACAACTGGCATTAGTCACCCAACTGACATTAGTCACCCAACTGACATTAGTCACCCAACTGACATTAGTCACCCAACTGACATTAGTCACCCAACTGACATTAGTCACCCAACAACTGACATTAGTCACCCAACAACTGACATTAGTCACCCAACAACTGACATTAGTCACCCAACTGGCATTAGTCACCCAACTGGCATTAGTCACCCAACAACTGACATTAGTCACCCAACAACTGACATTAGTCACCCAACTGACATTAGTCACCCAACTGGCATTAGTCACCCAACTGACATTAGTCACCCAACAACTGACATTAGTCACCCAACAACTGGCATTAGTCACCCAACTGGCATTAGTCACCCAACAACTGGCATTAGTCACCCAACAACTGACATTAGTCACCCAACAACTGGCATTAGTCACCCAACAACTGACATTAGTCACCCAACTGACATTAGTCACTCAACAACTGACATTAGTCACCCAACTGACATTAGTCACCCAACAACTGGCATTAGTCACCCAACTGACATTAGTCACTCAACAACTGACATTAGTCACCCAACTGACATTAGTCACCCAACAACTGGCATTAGTCACCCAACAACTGACATTAGTCACCCAACTGGCATTAGTCACCCAACTGACATTAGTCACCCAACTGGCATTAGTCACCCAACTGGCATTAGTCACCCAACTGACATTAGTCACCCAACTGACATTAGTCACCCAACTGACATTAGTCACCCAACTGACATTAGTCACCCAACTGGCATTAGTCACCCAACTGGCATTAGTCACCCAACAACTGACATTAGTCACCCAACTGACATTAGTCACCCAACTGGCATTAGTCACCCAACAACTGACATTAGTCACCCAACTGACATTAGTCACCCAACTGGCATTAGTCACCCAACTGGCATTAGTCACCCAACTGGCATTAGTCACCCAACTGACATTAGTCACTCAACAACTGACATTAGTCACCCAACTGACATTAGTCACCCAACAACTGGCATTAGTCACCCAACTGACATTAGTCACTCAACAACTGACATTAGTCACCCAACTGACATTAGTCACCCAACTGACATTAGTCACCCAACTGGCATTAGTCACCCAACTGACATTAGTCACTCAACAACTGACATTAGTCACCCAACTGACATTAGTCACCCAACAACTGACATTAGTCACCCAACTGACATTAGTCACCCAACTGACATTAGTCACCCAACTGACATTAGTCACCCAACTGGCATTAGTCACCCAACTGGCATTAGTCACCCAACAACTGACATTAGTCACCCAACAACTGACATTAGTCACCCAACTGACATTAGTCACCCAACTGGCATTAGTCACCCAACTGACATTAGTCACCCAACAACTGACATTAGTCACCCAACAACTGGCATTAGTCACCCAACTGGCATTAGTCACCCAACTGACATTAGTCACCCAACAACTGACATTAGTCACCCAACTGACATTAGTCACTCAACAACTGACATTAGTCACCCAACTGACATTAGTCACCCAACTGGCATTAGTCACCCAACTGGCATTAGTCACCCAACAACTGGCATTAGTCACCCAACTGGCATTAGTCACCCAACAACTGACATTAGTCACCCAACTGACATTAGTCACCCAACAACTGACATTAGTCACCCAACAACTGACATTAGTCACCCAACTGGCATTAGTCACCCAACAACTGACATTAGTCACCCAACTGGCATTAGTCACCCAACTGACATTAGTCACCCAACAACTGACATTAGTCACCCAAGAAGTCACCTAATGAAGTTTTCAACCAACCTGTCCAGCTGTACCACTTGACCATCTTCAATGTTACATAAGATCTTTGAGACTGGCTCATCTGTATAGCCCTGAAATATAGGCCAACTAGAGTCAGTCAAGATGTAGGCTTACTGTTTTTGGGGGGGGGGGGGGGGAGGGAGGATGTACTATTAATAGCATCAAGAGGCTTTAGGGTGGTATCAAGTGGCTTTAGGGTGGTATCAAGAGGCTTTAGGGTGGTATCAAGAGGCTTTAGGGTGGTATCAAGAGGCTTAAGGGTGGTATCAAGAGGCTTTAGGGTGGTATCAAGAGGCTTAAGGGTGGTATCAAGAGGCTTTAGGGTGGCATCAAGAGGGTGATCTCAGGGATGATTGGACTAGAGTTGGTGCATTTAGATTGGATGGAATTTAAATTAAGTTGAATTGAAAGATTTTGTGCTGGTCAATCAATGTGAAAGTACTGGTCAGTCCTATAACAGTTAAATGTATATGAATGTATGTTGCGAGTGTGTGTCATAAAAAGGCGAGATAAAAATATAGAATATAGTGTGGGTGTGCGCATGCGCGAAAGGAAAGGAAGCGAGAGAGAGATAGAGGGGCGAAAAAACATGGCGAAGTCTGGAGGTGAACACGATGCTTGTATGGACCAATAAAATATGAAAATTGCAGGAACAAGGCTTGATTTTTGGTTTTGTGCGTGTGTTATAGAAAGGTAGGAGAAAAGCCTGTGACATTTTGGTGTCAGAAGTGAGCGGTGCTCCGCACCGTAAAGGAAAGAATTAGATCTAGATTTCTAGATTTAGTGGAGTTGACATTTTAGTAACTGAATAACTTTTCTGGGACCAGTAAGATGGAGGACTATGCTAAATTCATTGAGTTGGCTGATTCGTTAGGATACACTGGGGCAGAAAAGGCTAAATGGGTTGAAAAGAAGATAGCTGATGCAATTGAAAGGGAAGACAGAGCTTTAGAGAGGGAATTAGCTAAAGCCAAAATAGAGACTGATAAGGAACTAGATCTAGCTAAAATAGAGGCTGAGAAGGAAAAATGTTAAAATGGAGGCTGAGAAGGAAAAGGTTAAAATGGAGGCTGAGAAGGAAAAAGTTAAAATGGAGGCTGATAGGGAACTAGATCTAGCTAAGGCTAAAATAGAGGCCGAAGACAAAGAAAAACAGAGGCGACATGAGTTAGAAGTAGCCAAAATTAAAAGTAACCAATCTCAAGACAGCAATGTTAACAAAACGGACAATTGGAAGCCTAAATTCAGAGCATTTAAACCACAGGAAGAAAGTGTGGAAACTTACTTAATACTCTTTGATTAAACATGTAAGAGTTTTAATTATTCATCTGCTGGGAAGGCACAGGCTTTATTGACTAATTTGACATGAGAGACTATTGCCATAATAGCAAGTATGTCTGAGGCTGAAAAAGAAGACTATGACCTAGTAAAAGAAAGATTGATGAAACATTTTGGAAAGACAGAAGTCTATTACAGAAAGACTATGCGAGACGCCAGAATTAACAACACTGGTGACATAAACCAGATCATTTTTGATATTCGCAAATGCATGAATAAAAGGCTAGAATTGGCAGAAATAGATTTAAAGAATCCTGAGGCAATTATTGAACTTAACCTGATAGATCATGTTTTAAATAATGCAACAGATAATTTATTCTCTTTTTTGAGTGAAAGAAAAGTTAGGACACAGAAACAATTAATAGAGCACCTTAATATTTATAAGGATGCACATCCAGGGGCCATTTTGGACAAAAGAGAGCAGGGAGAGATTTCAGCAGTAGTCCACAGCAGAGACTCTGGCAGGGTTCAAAGAAGGTATGTCAACAACAATAGAGATAGAAGTAATAGTGCACCTACCAGATGGAACCCAGACAGATATAAATATAGCAGAAGCATAGAGTGTTACCACTGTGGGAAAACAGGCCATGTAAAGTCTGAGTGTTTCAGCTTACAAAATAGAGATACATATCTCAGCAATAATGACAGAGGAGGTTATGCACCTAATAATAATTACAGAAATCAAAGTAATTATTACAGACAAGGACAGTATAGTGGACAAAGTAGAAATGAATTCCACAATCAAAGTAGACAGCCAAGAATGGGACCAGACAACAGGGGAGAAAATAGAAATAGTAGAAATAACAATCAAGAGGCATCAGCAGGGGTAGAAGGGTCAGAGATGGTGGCATCTGTTAGTCAAAGCAATACAACACTGAAGATGTTCCCAGCTATAGTAAACAACACCAGAGTAATGTGTCGGAGAGATTCAGGTTGCACATGCATTATTGTTGAGAAAAGTCTTGCAAGACCAGAACAGTACATTCCTGGCATAATGAAGATGACATATGCCAACAAGAAATTTAAGGATGAGTGTGAGATAGCAGTAGTTGATATAGATTCTGCTTGGCTGAAAGGTAAATATAAAGTGGCGGTCATGGAAGAACCAATAGCAGATATGATTATTGGGAATGTAAAGGAGGTGAAAGAAAGTAATGAGGAAGATATAGATAGATGGGAAAGTCAAATTGGAGCAGCGGTTGAGACAAGAACACATAGAAACACTAAAAGAACTACTAGAAAGAATAAGGAAAGAAACTGCATGTGGGAGTACATACAAAAGAATTCTTAGGATTTAAGGTTGGAAATAAAGAAATTAGACCTACTGAAGGAAATAGGGACACAATATTAAATATCAAAACTCCTAGTACAAAGAAAGAAGTGTAATCATTGTTGGGACTATGCAATTTTATAATAATTTTGTAGATAAATATGCTGAACTTAATACTCCTTTAAGATTTTACTTTCACGCTTTAATATATAACATCAGTTATCATGCATATATAACCTGGTTTAGTGGGTGTAACAATATAATTTTTAACCACTTTAGTTGTATCAGCAACCTCAGCAGTTTAAACAAAATTTATTTCATTGATTAGCTCTACACATTCCTTTTTGGCTAACAAAATCTGTTACTTTTTATGTTGTGTACATTGGTACTTAAGCATCGGTGATATAAAGTATAACTACCACCACTGAGTACTACTAACATACATTATTTTACATGTTATTGATTTTAAAAAATTTGTAAGTTAGAAAACCAATTAAATTAAAGCATGGAGTTTGTTATCATAATTTGTTAACAAATGTTTAGTTTGTTATTGAGCCTTGTATTTTGTTAACTGATGTTTATGAACATAACAGTTGTGTATTTCTTTTACACTTTATATGGTAATGCTAATGGATCCTATTGTTGTTTAAAGTTGTATTCAATTAACAGAGCTTAACTATGTGTTTGGAATTTTGACTTGGTAAATATTGCTTTCATAGGAAAATGGATTTGTCTAGGAAAATTATGTCAAGGAAAGCTAACCTGTAAAGGGACAGCACAATACACTAGCTGATTTCTTATCAAGACAGATTGAAGATGAAAAAACAAACATGGAACTGACTAAAGAAAATAATGACCTGAGACATATCAGCCAATGCTTATAAGGAAATTTTGAATAATGTAGTATGTGATGTGTACTTCCAGAGAACATTAACATTTTACAAATGTGAGCAAGATAGGAATAAGTCATAATATGACTTGTATAATATGTTTTACCACTATTTTAATTTAGTAATGAAAATGAACATACATTTTGTTGTATTTCTGTGATTTGTATGTATACTGTATATCTTGTTAAGTAATAAACATGATTATGGCAGTATGAGTTGACAGATGTGGTAAGTTACATATGGTATGTATTGTATGAATATCATTGTTTTAATTTGGTAAGTGTACATATAAAATAATGTAGGATGTTCATTAGCAGGTTTCTTTTTCAACATGATTTTCATTTAACTGTTACATGTATAATGAAGATTTTATAGTGAATGTGATATATATATATTAGAAAAAAATTAAAAAATTAATTTTTTAAACGGGAGGAAGGGCGTATAACAGTTAAATGTTTATGAATGTATGTTGCGAGTGTGTGTCATAAAAAGGCGAGATAAAAATATAGAATATAGTGTGGGTGTGCGCATGCGCGAAAGGAAAGGAAGCGAGAGAGAGATAGAGGGGCGAAAAAACATGGCGAAGTCTGGAGGTGAACACGATGCTTGTATGGACCAATAAAATATGAAAATTGCAGGAACAAGGCTTGATTTTTGGTTTTGTGTGTGTGTTATAGAAAGGTAGGAGAAAAGCCTGTGACAAGTCCCTACACAATAAAGTACTGGTCAGTCCCTACACATTAAAGTACTGGTCAGTCCCTCCACATTAAAGTACTGGTCAGTCCCTACACATTAAAGTACTGGTCAGTCCCTAAACAATAAAGTACTGGTCAGTCCCTACACATTAAAGTACTGGTCAGTCCCTACACATTAAAGTACTGGTCAGTCCCTACACATTAAAGTACTGGTCAGTCCCTCCACATTAAAGTACTGGTCAGTCCCTCCACATTAAAGTACTGGTCAGTCCCTCCACATTAAAGTACTGGTCAGCACCTCCAAATTAAAGTACTGGTCAGCACCTCCACATTAAAGTACTGGTCAGTCCCTCCACATTAAAGTACTGGTCAGTCCCTACACATTAAAGTACTGGTCAGTCCCTACACATTAAAGTACTGGTCAGTCCCTAGACATTAAAGTACTGGTCAGTCCCTTAACATTAAAGTACTGGTCAGTCCCTACACAATAAAGTACTGGTCAGTCCCTACACATTAAAATACTGGTCAGTCCCTACAAATTAAAGTACTGGTCAGTCACTACACATTAAAGTACTGGTCAGCCCCTACAAATTAAAGTATTGGTCAGTCCCTACACATTAAAGTACTGGTCAGTCCCTACACATTAAAGTACTGGTCAGTCCCTACAAATTAAAGTACTGGTCAGTCCCTACACATTAAAGTACTGGTCAGTCACTACACATTAAAGTACTGGTCAGCCCCTACACATTAAAGTATTGGTCAGTCCCTACACATTAAAGTACTGGTCAGTCCCTACACATTAAAGTACTGGTCAGTCCCTACACATTAAAGTACTGGTCAGTCCCTCCACATTAAAGTACTGGTCAGTCCCTACACATTAAAGTACTGGTCAGTCCCTCCACATTAAAGTACTGGTCAGTCCCTACACATTAAAGTACTGGTCAGTCCCTCCACATTAAAGTACTGGTCAGTCCCTCCACATTAAAGTACTGGTCAGTCCCTCCACATTAAAGTACTGGTCAGTCCCTCCACATTAAAGTACTGGTCAGTCCCTCCACATTAAAGTACTGGTCAGTCCCTACACATTAAAGTACTGGTCAGTCCCTCCACATTAAAGTACTGGTCAGTCCCTCCACATTAAAGTACTGGTCAGTCCCTACACGTTAAAGTACTGGTCAGTCCCTCCACATTAAAGTACTGGTCAGTCCCTCCACATTAAAGTACTGGTCAGTCCCTACACATTAAAGTACTGGTCAGTCCCTACACATTAAAGTACTGGTCAGTCCCTCTACATTAAAGTACTGGTCAGTCCCTACACATTAAAGTACTGGTCAGTCCCTACACATTAAAGTACTGGTCAGTCCCTCTACATTAAAGTACTGGTCAGTCCCTACACATTAAAGTACTGGTCAGCCCCTACAAATTAAATTAATGGCCAGCCTACAGGGAAGTGTTATGGTCCAAAGATTTCCATTTGTTGGAGGGAAAAAGGCTGTGAGAGATGAACTCCAGTTGAACTTACCCCACCCCAGTTGAACTTACCCCACCATAGTTGAACTTACCCCACCCCAGGTGAACTTAACCCACCCCAGGTGAAGTTATTCCACCATAGTTGAACTTACCCCACCCCAGTTGAACTTACCCCACCCCAGTTGAACTTACCCCACCATAGTTGAACTTACCCCACCCCAGTTGAACTTACCCCACCATAGTTGAACTTACCGCACCATAGTTGAACTTACCCCACCCCAGTTGAACTTACCCCACCCCAGTTGAACTTACCCCACCCCAGTTGAACTTACCCCACCCCAGTCGAACTTACCGCACCATAGTTGAACTCACCCCACCATAGTTGAACTTACCCCACCATAGTTGAACTTACCCCACCCCAGGTGAACTTAACCCACCCCAGGTGAAGTTATTCCACCATAGTTGAACTTACCACACCCCATTTGAACTTACCCCACCATAGTTGAACTTACCCCACCATAGTTGAACTTACCCCACCCCAGTTGAACTTACCCCACCCCAGTTGAACTTACCCCACCCCAGTTTAACTTACCCCACCCCAGGTGAAGTTACCCCACCCCAGTTGAACTTACCCCACCCCAGTTGAACTTACCCCACCCAGGTGAACTTACCCCACCCCAGTTGAGAGTGCGAGCCAGGTCATTGCCTGTTCCAATTGGCAGGATGCCGACTGGAGGGGGAGGGGAAACACCAAGACTGTCCAGGGTTGACAAGATCCAGCCCACGGTTCCATCCCCTCCAGCTGCCAGAATCCTCAGGTTGGGCACCTTCTTGTACAGCTCTAGCCTGGAGTCAACAATAAAAACCTAAGCACTTCTAACCCACACAATCCAAGCACTTCTAACCCACACAACCTAAGCACTTCTAACCCACACAACCTAAGCACTTCTAACCCACACAATCTAAACACTTCTAACCCACACAATTCAAGCACTTCTAACCCACACAATTCAAGCACTTCTAACCCACACAACCTAAGCACTTCTAACCCACACAACCTAAGCACTTCTAACCCACACAACCTAAGCACTTCTAACCCACACAACCTAAACACTTCTAACCCACACAACCTAAGCACTTCTAACCCACACAACCTAAACACTTCTAACCCACACAACCTAAGCACTTCTAACCCACACAACCTAAGCACTTCTAACCCACACAATCTAAGCACTTCTAACCCACACAACCTAAGCACTTCTAACCCACACAACCTAAGCACTTCTAACCCACACAACCCAAGCACTTCTAACCCACACAACCTAAGCACTTCTAACCCACACAACCTAAGCACTTCTAACCCACACAATTCAAGCACTTCTAACCCACACAATTCAAGCACTTCTAACCCACACAATTCAAGCACTTCTAACCCACACAATTCAAGCACTTCTAACCCACACAACCTAAGCACTTCTAACCCACACAACCTAAACACTTCTAACCCACACAACCTAAGCACTTCTAACCCACACAACCTAAGCACTTCTAACCCACACAACCTAAGCACTTCTAACCCACACGACCTAAGCACTTCTAACCCACACAACCTAAGCACTTCTAACCCACACAACCTAAGCACTTCTAACCCACACAACCTAAGCACTTCTAACCCACACAACATAAGCACTTCTAACCCACACAATTCAAGCACTTCTAACCCACACAACCTAAGCACTTCTAACCCACACAACCTAAGCACTTCTAACCCACACAACCTAAGCACTTCTAACCCACACAACCTAAGCACTTCTAACCCACACAACATAAGCACTTCTAACCCACACAATTCAAGCACTTCTAACCCACACAACCTAAGCACTTCTAACCCACACAACCTAAGCACTTCTAACCCACACAACCTAAGCACTTCTAACCCACACAACCTAAGCACTTCTAACCCACACAACATAAGCACTTCTAACCCACACAATTCAAGCACTTCTAACCCACACAACCTAAGCACTTCTAACCCACACAATCCAAGCACTTCTAACCCACACAACCTAAGCACTTCTAACCCACACAATCCAAGCACTTCTAACCCACACAATTCAAGCACTTCTAACCCACACAATCTAAACACTTCTAACCCACACAATCTAAGCACTTCTAACCCACACAACCTAAGCACTTCTAACCCACACAATCTAAGCACTTCTAACCCACACAACCTAAGCACTTCTAACCCACACAACCTAAGCACTTCTAACCCACACAATTCAAGCACTTCTAACCCACACAACCTAAGCACTTCTAACCCACACAACATAAGCACTTCTAACCCACACAACCTAAGCACTTCTAACCCACACAACCTAAGCACTTCTAACCCACACAATCCAAGCACTTCTAACCCACACAATCCAAGCACTTCTAACCCACACAATTCAAGCACTTCTAACCCACACAACCTAAGCACTTCTAACCCACACAACCTAAGCACTTCTAACCCACACAACCTAAACACTTCTAACCCACACAACCTAAACACTTCTAACCCACACAACCTAAGCACTTCTAACCCACACAACCTAAGCACTTCTAACCCACACAACCTAAGCACTTCTAACCCACACAACCTAAACACTTCTAACCCACACAACCTAAGCACTTCTAACCCACACAACCTAAGCACTTCTAACCCACACAATTCAAGCACTTCTAACCCACACAATTCAAGCACTTCTAACCCACACAACCTAAGCACTTCTAACCCACACAATTCAAGCACTTCTAACCCACACAACCTAAGCACTTCTAACCCACACAATTCAAGCACTTCTAACCCACACAATTCAAGCACTTTTAACCCACACAACCTAAGCACTTCTAACCCACACAACCTAAGCACTTCTAACCCACACAATCCAAGCACTTCTAACCCACACAATTCAAGCACTTCTAACCCACACAATCTAAACACTTCTAACCCACACAACCTAAGCACTTCTAACCCACACAACCTAAGCACTTCTAACCCACACAATCTAAGCACTTCTAACCCACACAACCTAAGCACTTCTAACCCACACAATCCAAGCACTTCTAACCCACACAATTCAAGCACTTCTAACCCACACAATCTAAACACTTCTAACCCACACAACCTAAGCACTTCTAACCCACACAACCTAAGCACTTCTAACCCACACAATCCAAGCACTTCTAACCCACACAATCCAAGCACTTCTAACCCACACAATTCAAGCACTTCTAACCCACACAACCTAAGCACTTCTAACCCACACAATTCAAGCACTTCTAACCCACACAATCCAAGCACTTCTAACCCACACAACCTAAGCACTTCTAACCCACACAATTCAAGCACTTCTAACCCACACAACCTAAACACTTCTAACCCACACAATTCAAGCACTTCTAACCCACACAATTCAAGCACTTCTAACCCACACAACCTAAACACTTCTAACCCACACAACCTAAGCACTTCTAACCCACACAACCTAAACACTTCTAACCCACACAACCTAAGCACTTCTAACCCACACAATTCAAGCACTTCTAACCCACACAACCTAAACACTTCTAACCCACACAACCTAAGCACTTCTAACCCACACAACCTAAACACTTCTAACCCACACAACCTAAACACTTCTAACCCACACAACCTAAGCACTTCTAACCCACACAACCTAAACACTTCTAACCCACACAACCTAAGCACTTCTAACCCACACAATCTAAGCACTTCTAACCCACACAATCCAAGCACTTCTAACCCACACAATCCAAGCACTTCTAACCCACACAACCTAAGCACTTCTAACCCACACAACCTAAACTCTTCTAACCCACACAATTCAAGCACTTCTAACCCACACAATCTAAACACTTCTAACCCACACAACCTAAGCACTTCTAACCCACACAACCTAAACACTTCTAACCCACACAACCTAAGCACTTCTAACCCACACAACCTAAACACTTCTAACCCACACAATTCAAGCACTTCTAACCCACACAACCTAAACACTTCTAACCCACACAACCTAAGCACTTCTAACCCACACAATTCAAGCACTTCTAACCCACACAACCTAAACACTTCTAACCCACACAACCTAAGCACTTCTAACCCACACAACCTAAGCACTTCTAACCCACACAACCTAAGCACTTCTAACCCACACAACCTAAGCACTTCTAACCCACACAATTCAAGCACTTCTAACCCACACAACCTAAACACTTCTAACCCACACAACCTAAGCACTTCTAACCCACACAACCTAAGCACTTCTAACCCACACAACCTAAGCACTTCTAACCCACACAACCTAAGCACTTCTAACCCACACAATTCAAACACTTCTAACCCACACAACCTAAACACTTCTAACCCACACAATTCAAGCACTTCTAACCCACACAACCTGAGCACTTCTAACCCACACAATTCAAACACTTCTAACCCACACAACCTAAACACTTCTAACCCACACAACCTAAGCACTTCTAACCCACACAATCCAAGCACTTCTAACCCACACAACCTAAGCACTTCTAACCCACACACCCTAAGCACTTCTAACCCACACAATTCAAGCACTTCTAACCCACACAACCTAAACACTTCTAACCCACACAACCTAAGCACTTCTAACCCACACAACCTAAGCACTTCTAACCCACACAATTCAAGCACTTCTAACCCACACAACCTAAACACTTCTAACCCACACAATTCAAGCACTACTAACCCACACAACCTAAACACTTCTAACCCACACAACCTAAGCACTTCTAACCCACACAACCTAAGCACTTCTAACCCACACAATCCAAGCACTTCTAACCCACACAACCTAAGCACCTCTAACCCACACAATTCAAGCACTTCTAACCCACACAACCTAAGCACTTCTAACCCACACAATCCAAGCACTTCTAACCCACACAACCTAAGCACTTCTAACCCACACAACCTAAGCACTTCTAACCCACACAATTCAAGCACTTCTAACCCACACAACCTAAGCACTTCTAACCCACACAACCTAAACACTTCTAACCCACACAACCTAAGCACTTCTAACCCACACAATCTAAGCACTTCTAACCCACACAATTCAAGCACTTCTAACCCACACAACCTAAGCACTTCTAACCCACACAACCTAAGCACTTCTAACCCACACAACCTAATCACTTCTAACCCACACAATTCAAGCACTTCTAACCCACACAACCTAAGCACTTCTAACCCACACAACCTAAACACTTCTAACCCACACAACCTAAACACTTCTAACCCACACAATCCAAGCACTTCTAACCCACACAATTCAAGCACTTCTAACCCACACAACCTAAGCACTTCTAACCCACACAACCTAAGCACTTCTAACCCACACAATTCAAGCACTTCTAACCCACACAACCTAAGCACTTCTAACCCACACAATTCAAGCACTTCTAACCCACACAATCCAAGCACTTCTAACCCACACAATCTAAGCACTTCTAACCCACACAACCTAAGCACTTCTAACCCACACAATTCAAGCACTTCTAACCCACACAACCTAAACACTTCTAACCCACACAACCTAAGCACTTCTAACCCACACAATCTAAGCACTTCTAACCCACACAACCTAAACACTTCTAACCCACACAATTCAAGCACTTCTAACCCACACAACCTGAGCACTTCTAACCCACACAACCTAAGCACTTCTAACCCACACAATTCAAGCACTTCTAACCCACACAACCTGAGCACTCCTAACCCACACAACCTAAGCACTTCTAACCCACACAACCTAAGCACTTCTAACCCACACAATCTAAGCACTTCTAACCCACACAATTCAAGCACTTCTAACCCACACAATCTAAGCACTTCTAACCCACACAACCTAAGCACTTCTAACCCACACAATTCAAGCACTTCTAACCCACACAACCTAAGCACTTCTAACCCACACAACCTAAGCACTTCTAACCCACACAATTCAAGCACTAATAACCCACACAACCTAAACACTTCTAACCCACACAATTCAAGCACTTCTAACCCACACAACCTAAACACTTCTAACCCACACAACCTAAGCACTTCTAACCCACACAATTCAAGCACTTCTAACCCACACAACCTAAGCACTTCTAACCCACACAACCTAAGCACTTCTAACCCACACAATTCAAGCACTTCTAACCCACACAACCTAAGCACTTCTAACCCACACGATTCAAGCACTTCTAACCCACACAACCTAAACACTTCTAACCCACACAACCTAAGCACTTCTAACCCACACAACCTAAGCACTTCTAACCCACACGACCTAAGCACTTCTAACCCACACAACCTAAGCACTTCTAACCCACACAACCTAAGCACTTCTAACCCACACAACCCAAGCACTTCTAACCCACACAATTCAAGCACTTCTAACCCACACAATTCAAGCACTTCTAACCCACACAATTCAAGGTCTTCTAACCCACACAATTCAAGCACTTCTAACCCACACAATTCAAGCACTTCTAACCCACACAATTCAAGCACTTCTAACCCACACAATTCAAGCACTTCTAACCCACACAATTCAAGCACTTCTAACCCACACAATTCAAGCACTTCTAACCCACACAATTCAAGCACTTCTAACCCACACAATTCAAGCACTTCTAACCCACACAATTCAAGCACTTCTAACCCACACAATTCAAGCACTTCTAACCCACACAATTCAAGCACTTCTAACCCACACAATCTAAGCACTTCTAACCCACACAATCCAAGCACTTCTAACCCACACAACCTAAGCACTTCTAACCCACACAATTCAAGCACTTCTAACCCACACAATTCAAGGTCTTCTAACCCACACAATTCAAGCACTTCTAACCCACACAATTCAAGCACTTCTAACCCACACAATTCAAGCACTTCTAACCCACACAATTCAAGCACTTCTAACCCACACAATTCAAGCACTTCTAACCCACACAATTCAAGCACTTCTAACCCACACAATTCAAGCACTTCTAACCCACACAATTCAAGCACTTCTAACCCACACAATTCAAGCACTTCTAACCCACACAATTCAAGCACTTCTAACCCACACAATTCAAGCACTTCTAACCCACACAATCTAAGCACTTCTAACCCACACAATCCAAGCACTTCTAACCCACACAACCTAAGCACTTCTAACCCACACAATTCAAGCACTTCTAACCCACACAACCTAAGCACTTCTAACCCACACAATCCAAGCACTTCCAGGGGTGTCACTTTTCCGGGATATCCCGGATTTCCGGATTCGATAATCATATTTTTTTCCCTTTCCGGATTCGCAAGATTTGAGTTTGAAAATTTCCGGGTTTGCAGTTTTAAAAAAAAAATTAAGATCGTTTTAAGCTTGAAAATTTTGACATTGTAAAAATCGTTTTTATCGTCAACACTACCGCTAATGGCCCTTTCCGAAAAAAACGAATAGTAAATGACGTCAGCAACAATCTCACCCGAGCACCATGGACCAATACTAATCGGCTGTATCAGATGGGTGAGGCTGTACTCGGAACTTTTTGATGTCATTCGTGGTGTGGCTGTCTGGCTATTTATGACCATATGGGTTGGGGGTAAAATTCGCATTATTTACGTGAAGTCATCAATGGGATACCGCTAGGCTGTGTAATAAAACAACTAAGTCCTACCATTACTAGATCTAGATCTAGCTCACTAGCAGCGCCGATCGTCTTTAAAAAAAAATAAAAAAAAACCCCAAAGATTTTGCTCCGATCTAAAAAAAAAAATTTGTATTTGGTTTTACCAAAAGAAAAGAAAAAAACTATTTGAAGGACTATTTTATGTATGAAACAGTACTGTGCTGTTTTCACTAAACTTTACCGTCACTTTTTACCACCTCTTACCCGCTTCTTCAAGGTCGCGCTGACCGTAAGACCTACGTCACGAGACCACGTGAACACAGTCTGAGTCGTGTCTCTCGGTCAAGGCAGTTCTACAAGTACAAGCGCTGTTTATTTTTAATAAGGGCCTACTTCTAGATTCAAGAAGAAAAAAAAAAAACTAGAACTGCATCGTTTTATATCATTAAACAAAATATGTAGGCCTGCTATAATTTAGTTACACAATCTAGCAGGGTCTACATCTAATTGTTTTTTTACTTTGGTAAAACGTCATTGAAATGTTTAAAAAAACATGTTTGAGAAAATAGCCGCTATCACTGCCCCCTCCCAACCGCTTGTAAAAAAATCCGCTTTTCACTTGGTCGAGCGGCTACATCTCTGATACGAGTATTACTAGCGTAGTTACTTCTAAAATTATTTTTAAAATTAACTTAATTCTGTTATTCCGCGATATCAACGTAAAACTTCCACAATATTTCTTCACGTCATCATGTATATCATAGGTGGGGGCATTGGGGTTGTTCATAAATGACGTCACACTCGTAAGGGGAGGGGGGATCTATAAGCGTGTGACGGTGTGTGATGAGGGGATGGGGGTAGGTCAGATAGTGTGACATCACACTTTTGCATTATCCAAAAGCTATGTTAGAAAACGAATTTTAGCCGTTATTTCGCGTTTTAGAATATTGTTTCAATAAAGTGTAATAGGAATTGATTAAAATACTCTAAGTTGACAGAGGTCAGACAAGATTTTGGAAAAAATATCGTATTTTAAGAAATATCGTATTTTAAGAAAAATTCGACTGCAGTTATTTTATTTGGGGGGGGGGGGTGTAGGCTGAGGTGTGACGTCATTTTAGAGGGCGGGATCTGGCTTTTTTGACGATCTATGGATGACCCCATTGGGGGTTGATTGGGAAAACAGGGTTTAGGGGTTTTGTTGTGGTCTTGAATAGCTACAGTAAGTCAACCCTGTATTTAATACAGTGACAATCTCATTAGGGGTCGTGCACATAGTGGGTTTATTATTCAATAACAAGACATAGAGGTTAGCAATAATATTTGTTATTTAACAGTTGGCTGACTTCACACTTTAAATCAAGCTAGGAAGTTCTAAAAAATTAAATACTTGGATATGCTATAAAAGCTGGCAGGGGGGGGGGGGAGTTCTAGAATAACACATTATGGGGTAGGCCTAGAGATGGGACTAACATTGTTAACTAATTTTGTTGTATGCACATCCTTTAAAGATTAATTTTATTTTTATTTGAAGCTTGTTACAAAGAAAATAAATCCATTTTAAAGGAATGTAAATTGAACATAATATGAATCGTCTTAAAAAAATAATGAAATAATATTCCATTTTATTTTGAAATTCCGCGCGAAATTAAGTTTCAGGGTTTCAAAAATTTCAAATTTTAGTTTCAGGATTGGTAAAATTTTGGGATTCATTTTCAGGATTCACTTAAAAAAATGAGTGGCACCCCCACACAATTCAAGCACTTCTAACCCACACAATCCAAGCACTTCTAACCCACACAACCTAAGCACTTCTAACCCACACAATTCAAGCACTTCTAACCCACACAACCTAAGCACTTCTAACCCACACAATCCAAGCACTTCTAACCCACACAATCTAAGCACTTCTAACCCACACAATTCAAGCACTTCTAACCCACACAACCTAAGCACTTCTAACCCACACAACCCAAGCACTTCTAACCCACACAACCTAAGCACTTCTAACCCACACAATCCAAGCACTTCTAACCCACACAATCCAAGCACTTCTAACCCACACAATCCAAGCACTTCTAACCCACACAATCCAAGCACTTCTAACCCACACAACCTAAGCACTTCTAACCCACACAATTCAAGCACTTCTAACCCACACAATCTAAGCACTTCTAACCCACACAATCTAAGCATTTCTAACCCACACAATTCAAGCACTTCTAACCCACACAACCTAAGCACTTCTAACCCACACAATCTAAGCACTTCTAACCCACACAACCTAAGCACTTCTAACCCACACAATTCAAGCACTTCTAACCCACACAATTCAAGCACTTCTAACCCACACAACCTAAGCACTTCTAACCCACACAATCTAAGCACTTCTAACCCACACAATCTAAGCATTTCTAACCCACACAATTCAAGCACTTCTAACCCACACAACCTAAGCACTTCTAACCCACACAACCTAAGCACTTCTAACCCACACAACCTAAGCACTTCTAACCCACACAACCTAAGCACTTCTAACCCACACAATTCAAGCACTTCTCACCCACACAACCTAAGCACTTCTAACCCACACAACCTAAGCACTTCTAACCCACACAATTCAAGCACTTCTAACCCACACAATCTAAGCACTTCAAACTCACACAACCTAAGCTTTTCTAGACTAGAATCAAATGTTATTTTAATAAAAGATAAGTAGCTTATGTATGTCACACAAAAATGTATGTGTCACATGCATGTCAATAAGCTGGAAAAAGCTGGTTCCAAATAGTTGTTGCCAGAAATCTTTGTTTACAACCAAAATAAAATATTTCATAACTTTTGTGAAATAAGCACAAAATAAGTTCCATTCACTCTTTTATTTTTAAAATGGATTAGTAGAGTCGGGGTGTTGTTGTGATAGGGGATGATATATTATATGATATAAATAAACGACTAGACTATAGCCTATTGACCGCTGTGATAGGGGATGATATATTATATGATATAAATAAACGACTAGACTATACCCTATTGACCGCTTTATTTTATCAAGGAAAACAATTGTTGTGGCTGTCATTGTTTAACTTTCCCTGGTCACTCTGGTTTACTTCAAGAAGGGATTGAGGGCGGTTTTTTAAATATTTTAATTTATAATATAATTCAAAATGGCTTTTCAACAGTTATATTCATTAACAAAACTAGTGTAATCGATGGTTCCCAAAGAGTTTTCATTTTTTTAAATGTTACCGTAATTTTAACGCTTGTCATATTGTTAAAAATATTTGTTCTAAAAATTGAGTATGATTACATAATCTTTCAAGCCTATTGAAGTTCCATGATCTCAGCCCAAATCTCTCACGGCACAATATTTGTAGCAGTTCAAAATTTTAAATTTTTTTTCTCATATGATTTTTTTCTCTCAAAATAATTGTGAGAAAAAGGTGTGTCGCGTAGGTTTGTCACATTAAACATTCTAAAATTGCAAATTTAATAAGATAATGTTAAATTAATTTTTGATAGGCAACCTAGGTGGGCTCGCAGTCCATGAGACAGTCCTAGCACATTAGGTGGAGGAAACTAGACCATCTACTGAGAGCACATTAGGTGGAGGAAACTAGACCATCTACTGAGAGCACATTAGGTGGAGGAAACTAGACCATCTACTGAGAGCACATTAGGTGGAGGAAACTAGACCATCTACTGAGAGCACATTAGGTGGAGGAAACTAGACCATCTACTGAGAGCACATTAGGTGGAGGAAACTAGACCATCTACTGAGAGCACATTAGGTGGAGGAAACTAGACCATCTACTGAGAGCACATTAGGTGGAGGAAACTAGACCATCTACTGAGAGCACATTAGGTGGAGGAAACTAGACCATCTACTGAGCACACATTAGGTGGAGGAAACTAGACCGTCTACTGAGAGCACATTAGGTGGAGGAAACTAGACCATCTACTGAGAGCACATTAGGTGGAGGAAACTAGACCATCTACTGAGAGCACATTAGGTGGAGGAAACTAGACCATCTACTGAGTGCACATTAGGTGGAGGAAACTAGACCATCTACTGAGAGCACATTAGGTGGAGGAAACTAGACCATCTACTGAGAGCACATTAGGTGGAGGAAACTAGACCATCTACTGAGAGCACATTAGGTGGAGGAAACTAGACCATCTACTGAGAGCACATTAGGTGGAGGAAACTAGACCATCTACTGAGCACACATTAGGTGGAGGAAACTAGACCATCTACTGAGAGCACATTAGGTGGAGGAAACTAGACCATCTACTGAGAGCACATTAGGTGGAGGAAACTAGACCATCTACTGAGAGCACATTAGGTGGAGGAAACTAGACCATCTACTGAGAGCACATTAGGTGGAGGAAACTAGACCATCTACTGAGAGCACATTAGGTGGAGGAAACTAGACCATCTACTGAGAGCACATTAGGTGGAGGAAACTAGACCATCTACTGAGAGCACATTAGGTGGAGGAAACTAGACCATCTACTGAGAGCACATTAGGTGGAGGAAACTAGACCATCTACTGAGAGCACATTAGGTGGAGGAAACTAGACCATCTACTGAGAGCACATTAGGTGGAGGAAACTAGACCGTCTACTGAGAGCACATTAGGTGGAGGAAACTAGACCATCTACTGAGAGCACATTAGGTGGAGGAAACTAGACCATCTACTGAGAGCACATTAGGTGGAGGAAACTAGACCATCTACTGAGAGCACATTAGGTGGAGGAAACTAGACCATCTACTGAGAGCACATTAGGTGGAGGAAACTAGACCATCTACTGAGAGCACATTAGGTGGAGGAAACTAGACCATCTACTGAGAGCACATTAGGTGGAGGAAACTAGACCATCTACTGAGAGCACATTAGGTGGAGGAAACTAGACCGTCTACTGAGAGCACATTAGGTGGAGGAAACTAGACCATCTACTGAGAGCACATTAGGTGGAGGAAACTAGACCGTCTACTGAGTGCACATTAGGTGGAGGAAACTAGACCATCTACTGAGAGCACATTAGGTGGAGGAAACTAGACCGTCTACTGAGAGCACATTAGGTGGAGGAAACTAGACCATCTACTGAGAGCACATTAGGTGGAGGAAACTAGACCATCTACTGAGTGCACATTAGGTGGAGGAAACTAGACCATCTACTGAGTGCACATTAGGTGGAGGAAACTAGACCATCTACTGAGAGCACATTAGGTGGAGGAAACTAGACCATCTACTGAGAGCACATTAGGTGGAGGAAACTAGACCATCTACTGAGAGCACATTAGGTGGAGGAAACTAGACCATCTACTGAGAGCACATTAGGTGGAGGAAACTAGACCATCTACTGAGAGCACATTAGGTGGAGGAAACTAGACCATCTACTGAGAGCACATTAGGTGGAGGAAACTAGACCATCTACTGAGAGCACATTAGGTGGAGGAAACTAGACCATCTACTGAGAGCACATTAGGTGGAGGAAACTAGACCGTCTACTGAGAGCACACCTTTGTTGCCAGATCCAGGCATGATAGGAGATAACATTAGGAAACTAGATCATTCAGTGGCGTAGCCAGGATCGTCTCATGGGGGAGGGGGGGATTCAATTTTTTCCAGCATATATATATATATATATATATATATATATATATATATATATATATATATATATATATATATATATATATATATATATATATAAATATATATATATAAATATATATATATAAATATATATATATATATATATATATATATACTGATTCAGAAATAGATTTAAATAAGTAACACTGGTATTATGTCAGTAAAAACTTTTGTACAGAAGGGTCCACTGGGGGGGGGGGGGGGGGGCTCCCCCATGAGAGATAACATTAGCTCTCCGTGGACAACTATCATCACAAGTCAATGGTTATATTTCAGTCAAACTTGAGTGGGTCAGGTGACACAAAGTTATTGCTAGTGTGCATGCAAACAATGCAGTATACATTGCAGAAAGGCATCAGCAATTTTAAGTATTGGAACCAAACATTAGCTCGTGCTGATGATTTTACCAAACTGATGACCCAACCACCTTTTTGGAAATTATTTCATGTCTTTTGAACAATTGCGTGTTATAATTTCCATTATTTATACAAATAGCTGTCCAAAAATGTTAATTTTTGTGTCTTGCCATGTCAAATGCGTGACAATCCATTATTAGCTTTCAGATATAGCTTTAATGATATAACTGTTTATTGTTTCTATTAGGTTCCAACACTATTATCGATGATATAATTGGAGAATACAAGCAATAAATAGACTGAAGCCATTTGTTAGGTGGATCTGCGAAAACCCAATCTAGATTACACGATAAATAATTGAGTTTTTTCAGCCCTAAAATATTTCATCATATCAATCTTTGTTTCTTAACATGGGAATAGGTTAAATTAGGATATAACCAAATTAAAACAATATTTTTATTTTATTATTATGGAGAGTACCCTAAATAATAAAAAGTATTTTCAATACTTTATATGTATTTTATATATTTTGTCCTGATATATTTTGTTATGAGATCAAGTGTCCTGATATATTTGGTCCGTCAAATGTCATATGAATGTCATGAAATGTCATGTACATGGACTAAGGAAATGGCGTACCCTGGCCTGGGTCCTCCCTGCGTCAGATCAAAGACCTGCCGAGGGTTGAGCAGCCAACAAAATTTATGAAACAGCTTGGCCCCCTGGTTGCCCCCACTCTTTGGGTTAATGAAGACCAAAACTGGCTTAATCAGTGGCGACGGGATGGGTTTCAGAAGAAAAGGCTTACAATCTTCTTTGCTCCTACGTTTTTTCACAGATACCTTCCTTTTTTTGCTTGTTCGTAAGGAAGATTTAAAAGATCCCTGAGGGAAAAACAGTGCAATAGCCATACTTTTCAGAAACAATGCAACAACAATACTTTTCATAAAACAAATATAAAAAACCTTTATAGCAAAAAGCTTTTAAATGCACTGTAAATAAGAAAAGAAAACTAGTTTGCTTTCTTTTATAAAAGCTTTGGTCACTCATGAGATCTTTTACATATATAAGTGAGAAAAACTTTGATTTACAGAAAGCAAACTAGTTTTATTTTCTTATTTTCAGTCAATTTAAAAGTTTGTTGCTAGAAAGGGTTTTTATATTTGTTTTATTTTCTACTTTTTAATAATTCCTAATTTATGAAGTCAACCCAATTAAAGATATTTGCTTTAAAACACTATTAGTAGCAGACAATATCTAAAAGATAATTATCTGCCTCATGGAAGCAGCTGTCCATGATCATATTTTACAAACAACAGCAAGATCTAAATCTTTTACCTCCCCTTGGTTTCAAATGGTTTAAAAACTTTATTATCTACCCCTGATAGCCTTCACTTGATGGACAGGCTCTACGATTGTAAACATTTGGCGTTAGCCTCATCTCATCAGACTGATTGGGTGATAGCTTCTAGCTAGCTTTCTCCCCTTCTGTCATTGAACATAGTAATCTATAAAGTCATTTCATTGTGTTGCCTCCCCTTAGTTTCAAAACCGTTAAATTCATTTTTAATAACTAGTTGAACATGTTATTAAATCAAAGTGGAACATATATGAAACGTTTGAATGAAATCGCTGCATTAGAAGTGGGTCAAAAATTGAGTTATAAAGATGTTCCACAAACCAACAAAAAAACCAGACGTTGCAAACTAAATAAAAGTTTGTTTGATGTAAGACTGATGTAAGACAGTTAGATGTAAGATAGATGTAAGACAGATGTAAGATAGATTTAAGACAGATGTAAGACAGATGTAAAACTGATGTAAGACAGTTAGATGTAAGACAGTTAGATGTAAGACAGATGTAAGACAGATGTAAGATAGATGTAAGACAGATGTAAGACAGATATAAGACAGATGTAAGATATATGTAAGATAGATGTAAGACAGATGTAAGACAGATGTAAGACTGATGTAAGACAGTTAGATGTAAGACAGATGTAAGACTGATGTAAGACAGTTAGATGTAAGAAAGATGTAAGACTGATGTAAGACAGTTAGATGTAAGACAGATGTAAGACAGTTAGATTTAAGACAGATGTAAGACAGATCTAAGACAGTTAGATTTAAGACAGATATAAGACAGCTAGATGTAAGACAGATGTAAGACAGATGTAAGATATATGTAAGATAGATGTAAGACAGATGTAAGATAGATGTAAGATAGATGTAAGACTGATGTAAGACAGTTAGATGTAAGACAGATGTAAGACTGATGTAAGACAGTTAGATGTAAGACAGATGTAAGACTGATGTGAGACTGATGTAAGACAGTTAGATGTAAGACAGATGTAAGACAGTTAGATTTAAGACAGATGTAAGACAGATGTAAGACAGTTAGATTTAAGACAGATATAAGACATTTAGATGTAAGACAGTTAGATTTAAGACAGATATAAGACATGTAGATGTAAGACTGATGTAAGACAGTTAGATGTAAGACAGATGTAAGACAGATGTAAGATAGATGTAAGAAAGATAAAAAAAACTGATGTAAGACAGTTAGATGTAAGACACATGTAAAACAGATGTAAGATAGATGTAAGACAGTTAGATGTAAGACAGATGTTAGACAGTTAGATGTAAGACAGATGTAAGACAGATCTAAGACAGTTAGATTTAAGACAGACATAAGACATTTAGATGTAAGACAGTTAGATTTAAGACAGATATAAGACATGTAGATGTAAGACTGATGTAAGACAGTTAGATGTAAGACAGATGTAAGACAGATGTAAGATAGATGTAAGAAAGATAAAAAAAACTGATGTAAGACAGTTAGATGTAAGACACATGTAAGACAGATGTAAGATAGATGTAAGACAGTTAGATGTAAGACAGATGTAAGACAGTTAGATGTAAGACTGATATAAGACAGTTAGATGTATGACGGATGTAAGACAGATGTAAGATAGATGTAAGACAGATGTAAGACTGGTGTAAGACAGATGTAAGACAGTTGGATGTGACACAGATGTAAAACAGTTAGATGTAAGACACATGTAAGACAGATGTAAGACACATGTAAGACAGATGTAAGACAGATGTAAGACAGATGTGAGCCAGATGTAAGATAGATGTAAGTCAGATGTTGGACACATGTAAGACAGTTAGATGTAAGACAGATGTAAGAAGGATGTAAGACAGATGTAAGATAGATTTAAGACATTTAGATGTAAGACTGATGTAAGACAGTTAGATGTAAGACTGTAAGACAGATGTAAGACAGATGTAAGACACATGTAAGACAGATGTAAGACTGATTTAAGACAGTTAGATGTAAGACTGTAAGACAGATGTAAGACTGATGTAAAACACATGTAAGACAGATGTAAGACAGATGTAAGACAGATGTAAGACTGATGTAAAACACATGTAAGACAGTTAGATGTAAGACTGATGTAAGAGACCTACACGTCTAGGCAATTTGATGATCCAAGAAGGGGGGACAATGATGCTGGCGTGTATCCCAAGAGTACACTGTTCCTCTATTTGTTGCATCATAAAACATGTCGTCTTGTTGTGGTAGGCTGACTTGCACCATGAGCAACTGATTGCAATGATATCCTGAAAAAGGTGTATTTTACATCAGGCAATCAAGTTCATAGGATGGATAAGTACAAAGACTAATCTAATATTGTCCATGTTGGCATGTTGTCAATGTTGGCATGTTGTCAATGTTGGCATGTTGTCAATGTTGGCATGTTGTCAATGTTGGCATGTTGTCAATGTTGGCATGTTGTCAATGTTGGCATGTTGTCAATGTTGGCATATTGTCAATGTTGTCAATGTTGGCATGTTGTCAATGTTGGCATGTTGTCAATGTTGGCATGTTGTCAATGTTGGCATGTTGTCAATGTTGTCAATGTTGGCATGTTGTCAATGTTGTCAATGTTGTCAATGTTGGCATGTTGTCAATGTTGGCATGCTGTCAATGTTGGCATGCTGTCAATGTTGGCATGTTGTCAATGTTGGCATGTTGTCAATGTTGTCAATGTTGTCAATGTTGGCATGTTGTCAATGTTGGCATGTTGTCAATGTTGGCATGTTGTCAATGTTGGCATGTTGTCAATGTTGGCATGTTGTCAATGTTGGCATGTTGTCAATGTTGGCATGTTGTCAATGTTGGCATGTTGTCAATGTTGGCATGTTGTCAATGTTGGCATGTTGTCAATGTTGGCATGTTGTCAATGTTGGCATGTTGTCAATGTTGTCAATGTTGGCATGTTGTCAATGTTGGCATGTTGGCATGTTGTCAATGTTGGCATGTTGTCAATGTTGGCATGTTGTCAATGTTGGCATGTTGTCAATGTTGGCATGTTGTCAATGTTGGCATGTTGTCAATGTTGGCATGTTGTCAATGTTGGCATGTTGTCAATGTTGGCATGTTGTCAATGTTGGCATGTTGTCAATGTTGGCATGTTGTCAATGTTGGCATGTTGTCAATGTTGGCATGTTGTCAATGTTGGCATGTTGTCAATGTTGGCATGTTGTCAATGTTGGCATGTTGTCAATGTTGGCATGTTGTCAATGTTGGCATGTTGTCAATGTTGGCATGTTGTCAATGTTGGCATGTTGTCAATGTTGGCATGTTGTCAATGTTGGCATGTTGTCAATGTTGTCAATGTTGGCATGTTGTCAATGTTGGCATGTTGTCAATGTTGGCATGTTGTCAATGTTGGCATGTTGTCAATGTTGGCATGTTGTCAATGTTGGCATGTTGTCAATGTTGGCAATGTTGGCATGTTGTCAATGTTGGCATGTTGTCAATGTTGGCATGTTGTCAATGTTGGCATGTTGTCAATGTTGGCATGTTGTCAGTGTTGGCATGTTGTCAATGTTGGCATGTTGTCAATGTTGGCATGTTGTCAATGTTGGCATGTTGTCAATGTTGGCATGTTGTCAGTGTTGGCATGTTGTCAGTGTTGGCATGTTGTCAATGTTGGCATGTTGTCAATGTTGGCATGTTGTCAATTGACTACGATCCAATATTCTTTATTAATCTCCTCGTTATTCAGCACAGCTCTGCTTTGTTGGACCAATATTCCTTTGTTTGGAAGATTTTCCATAGTTATATGCTATTGCTTTGATAAGCTGTGTAAAAAAAATGATTGTCTTACCTTATTTTGAAATGAAAATCTTTGTTGAAAGGACTGGAAATAAAAAATGGAATTCCGATGTCATGCCACACTAATCAATCTCTCCTTATCCAATTACTCTTCCCTCACCCTACATCAAACTTACTCAAGAGCCTAATACAGATGTTAGTTCAAATGAAAAACTGTATTGTGTAAAATGCTCTCTAGAGAAATGGGCAGACAAACAAAATAGTATTGTGTAGGACGACTTTTCCAAAGGTGAAACTTCAGGTCAAACTTCAGATCAAACTTCAGGTCAAACTTCAGGTCAAACTTATCCCCTCAAGTACATGTACAAGCATATCCCTATCAATACACTATCCATATCCATATTGCTATGCTAATCAAATCCCTATCAATACACTATCCATATCCATATTGCTATGCTAATCATAACCCTATCAATACACTATCCATATCCATATTGCTATGCTAATCATATCCCTATCAATACACTATCCATATCCATATTGCTATGCTAATCATATCCCTATCAATACACTATCCATATCCATATTGCTATGCTAATCATATCCCTATAAATACACTATCCATATCCATATTGCTATGCTAATCATATCCCTATAAATACACTATCCATATCCATATTGCTATGCTAATCATATCCCTATCAATACACTATCCATATCCATATTGCTATGCTAATCATATCCCTATCAATACACTATCCATATCCATATTGCTATGCTAATCATATCCCTATCAATATACTATCCATATCCATATTGCTATGCTAATCATATCCCTATCAATACACTATCCATATCCATATTGCTATGCTAATCATATCCCTATCAATACACTATCCATATCCATATTGCTATGCTAATCATATCCCTATCAATACACTATCCATATCCATATTGCTATGCTAATCATATCCCTATCAATACACTATCCATATCCATATTGCTATGCTAATCATATCCCTATCAATACACTATCCATATCCATATTGCTATGCTAATCATATCCCTATCAATACACTATCCATATCCATATTGCTATGCTAATCATATCCCTATCAATACACTATCCATATCCATATTGCTAACCACATCCACATCACTACCCACATCAACACACTAACCACATCCACATCACTAACCACATCCACATCACTAACCACATCCACATCACTAACCACATCCACATCAGTAACCACATCCACATCACTAACCACATCCACATCACTAACCGCATCCACATCACTAACCACATCAACATCACTAACCACATCCACATCACTAACCACATCCACATCACTAACCACATCCACATCACTAACCACATCCACATCATTAACCACATAAACATAACTAACTAGATCCACATCACTAACCACATCACTAACCACGTCCACATCACTAACCACATCCACATCACTAACCACATCCACATCACTAACCACATCAACATCACTAACCACATCACTAACAACATCCACATCACTAACCACATCTGAATCACTAACCACATCACTAACCACATCCATATCACTAACCAAATCAACATCACTAACCACATCCACATCACTAACCACATCACTAACCACGTCAGCATCACTAACCACATCCACATCACTAACCTCATCAACATCACTAACCACATCACTAACAACATCCACATCACGAAAAACAACCACATCACTAACCATGTCCACATCACTAACCACATCAACACACTAACCACATCCACATCACTAACCACATCAACATCACTAACCACATCCACACCACTAACAACATCCCCATCACTAACCACATCCACATCACTAACCACATCAACACACTAACCACATCACTAACCATGTCCACATCACTAACTACATCAACACACTAACCACATCCACATCACTAACCACATCCACATCACTAACCACATCCACATCACTAACCACATCCACATCAGTAACCACATCCACATCACTAACCACATCAACACACTAACCACATCAACACACTAACCACATCCACATCACTAACCACATCCACATCACTAACCACATCAACACACTAACCACATCCACATCACTAACCACATCAACACACTAACCACATCCACATCACTAACCACATCCACACCACTAACCACATCCACATCACTGACCACATAAGGTTGGCACATGGTTGATGTGTATGGTGGTTGGCACATGGTTGGTGTGATGGTTTGTGTGTATGGTGGTTGGCATATGGTTGGTGTGTATGGTAATTGGCACATGGTTGGTGTGTATGGTGATTGGCACATGGTTGGTGTGTATGGTTGGTGTGTATGGTTGGTGTGTATGGTTGGTGTGTATTGTGGTTGGCACATGGTTGGTGTGTATGGTGGTTGGCACATGGTTGGTGTGTATGGTTGGTGTGTATGGTGGTTAGCACATGGTTGGTGTTTATGGTTGGTGTGTATGGTTGGAGTGTATGGTCGGTGTGTCTGGTTGATGTGTATGGTTGGTGTGTATGGTTGGTATGTATGGTTGGTGTTTATGGTTGGTGTTTATGGTTGGTGTGTATGGTGGTTGGTGTGTATGGTTGGTGTGTATGGTGGTTGGCACATGGTTGGTGTGTATGGTTGGTGTGTATGGTTGGTGTGTATGGTGGTTGGTGTGTATGGTTGGTGTGTATGGTGGTTGGCACATGGTTGGTGTGTATGGTGGTTGGCACATGGTTGGTGTGTATGGTTGGTGTGTATGGTTGGTGTGTATGGTGGTTGGTGTGTATGGTTGGTGTGTATGGTGGTTGGCACATGGTTGGTGTGTATGGTTGGTGTGTATGGTGGTTGGCACATGGTTGGTGTGTATGGTGGTTGGCACATGGTTGGTGTGTATGGTTGGTGTGTATTGTTGGTGTGTATGGTGGTTGGTGTGTATGGTTGGTGTGTATGGTTGGTGTGTATGGTTGGTGTGTATGGTTGGTGTGTATGGTGGTTGGCACATGGTTGGTGTGTATGGTTGGTGTGTATGGTGGTTGGCACATGGTTGGTGTGTATGGTGGTTGGCACATAGTTGGTGTGTATGGTTGGTGTGTATGGTTGGTGTGTATGGTTGGTGTGTATTGTTGGTGTGTATGGTGGTTGGTGTGTATGGTTGGTGTGTATGGTGGTTGGTGTGTATGGTTGGTGTGTATGGTGGTTGGCACATGGTTGGTGTGTATGGTTGGTGTGTATGGTTGGTGTGTATAGTTGGTGTGTATGGTGGTTGGCACATGGTTGGTGTGTATGGTTGGTGTGTATGGTTGGTGTGTATGGTTGGTGTGTATGGTTGGTGTGTATGGTCTGTGTGTATGGTGGTTGGTGTGTATGGTGGTTGGTGTGTATGGTTGGTGTGTATGGTTGGTGTGTATGGTTGGTGTGTATGGTTGGTGTGTATGGTTGGTGTGTATGGTTGGTGTGTATGGTTGGTGTGTAGGGTTGGTGTGTATGGTTGGTGTGTATGATTGGTGTGTATGGTTGGTGTTTATGTTTGGTGTGTATGGTTGGTGTGTATGGTTGGTGTGTATGGTGGTTGGCACATGGTTGGTGTGTATGGTGGTTGGTGTGTATGGTTGGTGTGTATGGTTGGTGTGTAGGGTTGGTGTGTAGGGTTGGTGTGTATGGTTGGTGTGTATGATTGGTGTGTATGGTTGGTGTTTATGTTTGGTGTGTATGGTTGGTGTGTATGGTTGGTGTGTATGGTGGTTGGCACATGGTTGGTGTGAATGGTGGTTGGCACATGGATGGTGTGTATGATGGTTGGCACATGGTTGGTGTGTATGATTGGTGTGTATGGTTGATGTGTATGGTGGTTGGCACATGGTTGGTGTGTATGACGGTTGGCACATGGTTGGTGTGTATGATGGTTGGCACATGGTTGGTGTGTATGGTTGGTGTGTATGGTTGGTGTGTATGGTTGGTGTGTATGGTGGTTGGCACATGGTTGGTGTGTATGGTGGTTGGCACATGATTGGTGTGTATGATGGTTGGCACATGGTTGGTGTGTATGGTGGTTGGCACATGCTGATGACTAACCTTTCCACATTGTTTACATTTCCCGTCCTGTCTTCTTCTATGGACCCAGTGATGTCTCATGAAAGTTTGCTGGAACAGTACAAATATGATCAATGTAACCCTAACCACAACAAATATGATCAATGTAACCCTAACCCTAACCCTAACCACAACAAATATGATCAATGTAACCCTAACCCTAACCACAACAAATATGATCAATGTAACCCTAACCCTAACCACAACAAATATGATCAATGTAACCCTAACCCTAACAAATATGATCAATGTAACCCTAACCCTAACAAATATGATCAATGTAACCCTAACCCTAACAAATATGATCAATGTAACCCTAACCCTACAAATATGATCAATGTAACCCTAACCCTAACCCTAACCAAAACAAATATGATCAATGTAACCCTAACCCTAACACAACAAATATGATCAATGTAACCCTAACCCTAACCACAACAAATATGATCAATGTAACCCTAACCCTAACCCTAACAAATATGATCAATGTAACCCTAACCCTAACCCTAACAAATATGATCAATGTAACCCTAACCCTAACCACAACAAATATGATCAATGTAACCCTAACCCTAACCACAACAAATATGATCAATGTAACCCTAACCACAACAAATATGATCAATGTAACCCTAACCCTAACAAATATGATCAATGTAACCCTAACCCTAACACAACAAATATGATCAATGTAACCCTAACCCTAACCCTAACAAATATGATCAATGTAACCCTAACCCTAACCACAACAAATATGATCAATGTAACCCTAACCCTAACACAACAAATATGATCAATGTAACCCTAACCCTAACAACAACTATTATGATCAATGTAACCCTAACCACAACAAATATGATCAATGTAACCCTAACCCTAACAAATATGATCAATGTAACCCTAACCCTAACACAACAAATATGATCAATGTAACCCTAACTACAACAAATATGATCAATGTAACCTTAACCCTAACCACAACAAATATGATCAATGTAACCCTAACCCTAACACAACAAATATGATCAATGTAACCCTAACCCTAACCACAACAAATATGATCAATGTAACCCTAACCACAACCAATATGATCAATGTAACCCTAACAAATATGATCAATGTAACCCTAACCCTAACACAACAAATATGATCAATGTAACCCTAACTACAACAAATATGATCAATGTAACCCTAACCCTAACACTAACCCTAACCCTAACCAAAACAAATATGATCAATGTAACCATAACCCTAACCACAACAAATATGATCAATGTAACCCTAACCCTAACCCTAACCACAACAAATATGATCAATGTAACCCTAACCCTAACAAATATGATCAATGTAACCCTAACCCTAACACAACAAATATGATCAATGTAACCCTAACCCTAACACAACAAATATGATCAATGTAACCCTAACCCTAACACAACAAATATGATCAATGTAACCCTAACCCTAACACAACAAATATGATCAATGTAACCCTAACCCTAACCACAACAAATATGATCAATGTAACCCTAACCCTAACACTAACCCTAATCCTAACCACAACAAATATGATCAATGTAACCCTAACCCTAACCACAACAAATATGATCAATGTAACCCTAACCCTAACCCTAACAAATATGATCAATGTAACCCTAACCACAACAAATATGATCAATGTAACCCTAACCCTAACCCTAACAAATATGATCAATGTAACCCTAACCACAACAAATATGATCAATGTAACCCTAACCACAACAAATATGATCAATGTAACCCTAACCCTAACACAACAAATATGATCAATGGAGGAAATCAAACACTAATTAACATTTTAGACATAAATGTGCAGGGCTAATGTAAAATTGGTCAGCTGGGGGGGGGGGGGGGGGGGGGGGATAACATTTGACCCAAAGTCAAGAGTTTTGAATTGAAGTCTGAAAGTTTGTGCCCAAACAATAGCGCTGTTATCTGATGCAGTTAGTGATTTTTTTTCTTATTGGTTAGGTTAAGTTATTTTTTCTTTAAAGCTTTGGTTAGGATTAACCTTTTTTTTTTAAAAAACTCAAATCTCACCCTAACCAAACTAGAAGCTCAAAGCTAAACCTTACTTAACTAGAAGCTCAAACCTAAACCTAACTTAACTAGAAGCTCTTTTAAAGCAGACACAAGCCCCATACCCCTCTTTTCTTGATATGCAAACAAAGTAGTAGTAAGTACCCATGTTACACCCTCTCCCCTCTTTTCCAATTGCATCTAGGCATTTAAAAAACTTGATGAGATCTCTGAAGGCTTGGAAGAAATCTTTGACTTACATCTCTATAGTTTCTCAGTCCAGCCTCACTAACCCTAACCCTAACCCTTGGAAGAAATCTTTGACTTACATCTCTATAGTTTCTCAGTCCAGCCTCACTAACCCTAACCCTAACCCTAACCCTAACCCTTGGAAGAAATCTTTGACTTACATCTCTATAGTTTCTCAGTCCAGCCTCACTAACCCTAACCCTAACCCTAACCCTTGGAAGAAATCTTTGACTTACATCTCTATAGTTTCTCAGTCCAGCCTCTCGGAATGTTGGTTTGCACTTCAGGTTTTTCTGCAAAGATACAAATGATAAAGGAATATAGACAATATAGAGACTACATCTGATTCAGCTGGTTTCAAGTGGTGTACCTACAAGTCAAATAATTAAAATTGTAATTAACACAGGGAATATGTCTCTTACCTGCTCCAAGATTCCTACACATACAGAATGTGCTGTCACTTACCTGCTCCAAGATTCCTACACATACAGAATGTGCTGTCACTTACCTGCTCCAAGATTCCTACACATACAGAATGTGTTGTCACTTACCTGCTCCAAGATTCCTACACATGCAGAATGTGTTGTCACTTACCTGCTCCAAGATTCCTACACATACAGAATGTGTTGTCACTTACCTGCTCCAAGATTCCTACACATACAGAATGTGTTGTCACTTACCTGCTCCAAGATTCCTACACATGCAGAATGTGTTGTCACTTACCTGCTCCAAGATTCCTACACATGCAGAATGTGCTGTCACTTACCTGCTCCAAGATTCCTACACATACAGAATGTGCTGTCACTTACCTGCTCCAAGATTCCTACACATGCAGAATGTGTTGTCACTTACCTGCTCCAAGATTCCTACACATGCAGAATGTGCTGTCACTTACCTGCTCCAAGATTCCTACACATACAGAATGTGCTGTCACTTACCTGCTCCAAGATTCCTACACATACAGAATGTGTTGTCACTTACCTGCTCCAAGATTCCTACACATGCAGAATGTGCTGTCACTTACCTGCTCCAAGATTCCTACACATGCAGAATGTGCTACTATCTTGCATGCAACACACTTTTTACGTGGGCCCATTTTCTGGAGAAATATTTTCAATATTACACACTAAAAGATTTAAAAACAAAGGTTAGAAAAGTAAACCAGAATTAAGGTAAGGGATAGATCCAAAAACGATTCTATCTACAACTAGCTAGGGTTAGTTCTAAAATCAATTCCAAAGCTAGATCTTACCAAACAATCAGGATCCATAGCATAACAATAGTCCCCAGAAGCATTGGTCTCTACCCACAAGTGTTCACTGTTCTGGGCTTGGTCCTGGATACAAACAAAGTTTACATTGGGCTGAGAAAGTACAAAGTTTACACTGGGCTGAGAAAGTACAAAGTTTACACTGGGCTGAGAAAGTACAAAGTTTACATTGGGCTGAGAAAGTACAAAGTTTACATTGGGCTGAGAAAGTACAAAGTTTACATTGGGCTGAGAAAGTACAAAGTTTACATTGGGCTGAGAAAGTACAAAGTTTACAATGGGCTGAGAAAGTACAAAGTTTACATTGGGCTGAGAAAGTACAAAGTTTACAATGGGCTGAGAAAGTACAAAGTTTACACTGGGCTGAGAAAGTACAAAGTTTACACTGGGCTGAGATAGTACAAAGTTTACACTGGGCTGAGAAAGTACAAAGTTTACACTGGGCTGAGAAAGTACAAAGTTTACACTGGGCTGAGAAAGTACAAAGTTTACACTGGGCTGAGAAAGTACAAAGTTTACACTGGGCTGAGAAAGTACAAAGTTTACACTGGGCTGAGAAAGTACAAAGTTTACACTGGGCTGAAAAAGTAAAAAGTTTACATTGTGCTGAAAAAGTACAAAGTTGCAATTCTAATTTTTTTAAAAGTACAAAGTTTACCGTCCAGTCAACTGTAGAGCGAAGTTCCCGTTTCTTGTAGCCTCCAACTTGAGCATGACTGGGGTGCAGATAGTTGAGTGTCTGACTCAAACTGCTTTTGGCTATAGCACGTCTAGAGATACACACATCAAGACAAAATTTCAAAGAGAAAAGAATAGACACAACAGTGAGAGAAAGAGAGCCGAGAGAGATACAGCACAGAGAGAGAACCTGGATTCAGCACAGAGAGAGAGAGAGCATGGATACAGCACAGAGAGAGAGAGTATGGATACAGCACAGAGAGAGAGAGCCTGGATAGAGCACAGAGAGAGGGCATGGATACAGCACAGAGAGAGAGAGCATGGATACAGCACAGAGAGAGAATTTGGATACAGCACAGAGAGAGAGCATGGATACAGCACAGAGAGAGAGAGAGCATGGATACAGCACAGAGAGAGAGCATGGATACAGCACACAGACAGAGAGCATGGATACAGCACACAGAGAGAGAGAGCATGGATACAGCACAGAGAGAGAGCCTGGATACAGCACAGAGAGAGAGCATGGATACAGCACACAGAGAGAGAGCATGGATACAGCACAGAGAGAGAGCATGGATACAGCACAGAGAGAGAGCCTGGATACAGCACAGAGAGAGAGCATGGATACAGCACAGAGAGAGAGCATGGATACAGCACAGAGAGAGAGCCTGGATACAGCACAGAGAGAGAGAGAGCATGGATACAGCACAGAGAGAGAGAGCATGGATACAGCACAGAGAGAGAGCCTAGATACAGCACAGAGAGAGCATGGATACAGCACAGAGAGAGAGTATGGATACAGCACAGAAAGAGAGAGAGCCTGGATACAGCACAGAGAGAGGGCATGGATACAGCACAGAGAGAGAGAGCATGGATACAGCACAGAGAGAGAATTTGGATACAGCACAGAGAGAGAGCATGGATACAGCACAGAGAGAGAGAGCATGGATACAGCACAGAGAGAGAGAGTATGGATACAGCACACAGAGAGAGCCTGGATACAGCACAGAGAGAGAGAGCACGGATACAGCACAGAGAGAGAGCATGGATACAGCACAGAGAGAGAGCCTGGATACAGCACAGAGAGAGAGAGCATGGATACAGAGAATGGATGAAAGTAGAAGTTAGTAAAGAGTGTTTTACCTGTAAGATGTCTGTTTTCTGATAGTGAAGGCAGACAATTTATCTGGCAGATTCTCCTCAAAATCAGAAGAGTCACTATGGCCACTAGCACGTACTGTTCCTCCTAACATGAGCCTTGGGCTGGCAGATGTCATGTTGGCAGATGTCATGTTGGCAGATGTCATGTTGGCAGATGTCATGTTGGCATTCTGTGCCATAACAGGCACCTAACACTCTTTAGATGCCACTAGTGCAGTGGGCCACTAATGACTGAGGCACTAGTGCAGTGGGCCACTAATGACTGAGGCACTAGTGCAGTGGGCCACTAATGACTGAGGCACTAGTGCAGTGGGCCACTAATGACTGGGGCACTAGTGCAGTGGGCCACTAATGACTGGGGCACTAGTGCAGTGGGCCACTAATGACTGGGGCACTAGTGCAGTGGGCCACTAATGACTGGGGCACTAGTGCAGTGGGCCACTAATGACTGAGGCACTAGTGCAGTGGGCCACTAATGACTGAGGCACTAGAGTAGTGGGTTGCAACTAGGCCACTAAAGCCAGGAGGCCATTAGAGCATGTTGATTTTTGCCTAATGCCATTACAGCACCTAAAGGGAATCAAAAGTTGATCAAATTAAATATTGATCTAATGTTGACTAGATTTTGACATAAAGCTATTTCTTGAAGTATAGAAAACATACAAATAATGATCTATATATCTATATCTGTCTGTCTAAATATCTATCTATCTATGTATCCAGATATCTATATAAGAAAAATTGTTGTTACTGACAGCTGAATTAGATTGGGTATTTTTACTGGCAAGTTTCAAAGAAATTCTTCCTGACAAACTGGGCTATTTGAATTCAATCTAACGGGAAAATGAGTCATCTCAATAATTATTAAAGGGACGTAACTACATCAGGAATTCCTACTTTTAATTCTTGAACTGGATATTTGATTAAAACAAACATTCCTGGTGTTAGAAGCGCATCAATGTATTGTTTTAGCAGGACGTATTTGCTGCATTCACATCAAATTATGTGACCAATCAAATATTAGGTATTAGTCATTATTTATTAGTTTTCACAGTTATTTGAAAAAAGTTTAGTATAATTTTAAAGGCCTACATAGGCCTTTAATTTAAATATATGCCGCATACGTACATGTATGTGTATAAGTTTTTATTACTTCAGACTTAATAGTCTTTCATGCTACAACTACACCATTCTCTATCAATGTCTGAACAAGGAACAGAGCCCCCTGGTATTGTAGCATTGGCTCTCTCAAGCGTGATATTGTAGCATTGGTAGGGTTCGAAGTGGTCAAGTCGGTAAAGCTCATGGTTGCTAAACCGAAAAGTCTCAAGTTCGAACCCTCGGGCAGATGAGGCTCGTTAGCTGGGGACAGCCACTCTTCTAAGAGAGACAACTCCGAAACTAAACAACTGCTGCCTTGTAGTTTGTTCTTGGTTGGACAAAGGCTATGGAAGCAAATCCAAAAAGAAAAGCAAATTCGAACAAAGTCTCGAGTTCAAACCCACTGGCAGATAAATCTCGATCCCCTTCAACACTAATAATTCAGAACGAAGAAGAAGAAGAAAGAAGTAGCATTGACTCTCTCAAGAGTGGTATTGTAGCATTGGCTCTCTCAAGAGTGGTATTGTAGCATTGGCTCTCTCAAGCGTAGTATTGTAGCATTGGCTCTCTCAAGCGTAGTATTGTAGCATTGGCTCTCTCAAGCGTAGTATTGTAGCATTGGCTCTCTCAAGAGTGGTATCGTAGCATTGGCTCTCTCAAGCGTGGTATTGTAGCATTGGCTCTCTCAAGAGTGGTATTGTAGCATTGGCTCTCTCAAGTGTGGTATTGTAGCATTGGCTCTCTCAAGAGTGGTATTGTAGCATTGGCTCTCTCAAGAGTGGTATTGTAGCATTGGTTCTCTCAAGAGTGGTATTGTAGCATTGGTTCTCTCAAGAGTGGTATTGTAGCATTGGTTCTCTCAAGCTCAAGGCACCCCTGACACCTGGCCAAGGGCGTCTCTACCAATGTACACCCAAGGGCGTCTCTACCAATGTACACCCAAGGGCGTCTCTGCCAATGTACACCCAAGGGCGTCTCTACCAATGTACACCCAAGGGCGTCTCTACCAATGTACACCCAAGGGCGTCTCTACCAATGTACACCCAAGGGCGTCTCTACCAATGTACACCCAAGGGCGTCTCTACCAATGTACACCCAGAGTTGGGATCTGGGAATAAAAGATAGCTCTAACTGATCCCTTGTGATATTTGAACTGCACCTGCCACACGGTGCTGGGGTCATTGACACCTTGGCCACCGACATCTTGGCGACTGACACCTTGGCCACCGACACCTTGGTAACTCTCACCTTGGCCACTGACATCTTAGCCACTGACACCTTGGCCACTGACACCTTGGCCACCAACACCTTGGCCACCGACACCTTGCTAACTGACATCTTGGCCACTGGCATCTTAGCCACTGAAACCTTGGCCACTGACACCTTGGCCACCAACACCTTGGCCACCAACACCTTGGCCACCAACACCTTGGCCACTGACATCTTGGCCACTGACATCTTAGCCACTGACACCTTGGCCAACAACACCTTGGCCACTGACACCTTGGCCACTGACACCTTGGCCACTGACACCTTGGCCACTGACATCTTAGCCACTGACACCTTAGCCACTGACACCTTGGCCACTGAAACCTTAGCCACTGAAACCTTGGCCACCAACACCTTGGCCACTGACACCTTGGCCACTGACATCTTGGCCACTGACATCTTAGCCACTGACACCTTGGCCACTGACACCTTGGCCACTGACATCTTAGCCACTGACACCTTGGCCACTGACATCTTAGCCACTGACATCTTAGCCAACAACACCTTGGCCACATCTTAGCCGACATCTTAGCCACTGACACCTTGGCCACTGAAACCTTGGACACTGACATCTTAGCCACTGACATCTTAGCCACTAACATCTTAGCCACTGACACCTTGGCCACTGACACCTTGGCCACTGACACCTTGGCCACTGACACTTTGGCCACCGACACCTTGGCCACTGACACCTTGGCCACTGACACCTTGGCCACTGACACCTTGGCCACTGACATCTTAGCCACTGACACCTTGGCCACTGACACTTTGGCCACCGACACCTTGGCCACTGACACCTTGGCCACTGACTCCTTGGCCACCAACACCTTGGCCACTGACACCTTGGCCACTGACACCTTGGCCACATCTTAGCCGACATCTTAGCCACTGACATCTTGGCCACTGACATTTTAGCCACTGACATCTTAGCCACTGAAACATTGGCCACAGATACCTTGGCCACCAACACCTTGGCCACTGACACCTTGGTCACTGACACCTTGGCCAACACACCTTGGCCACTGACATCTTAGCCACCGACACCTTGGCCAACAACACCTTGGCCACTGATACCTTGGCCAACACACCTTGGCCACTGACATCTTAGCCACCGACACCTTGGCCAACAACACCTTGGCCACTGACATCTTAGCCACTGAAACCTTGGCCACTGACATCTTAGCCACTGACACCTTGGCCACAGATACCTTGGCCACCAACACCTTGGCCACTGACACCTTGGCCACCAACACCTTGGCCACTGACATCTTAGCCACTGACACCTTAGCCACTGGCACCTTGGCCACTGACATCTTAGCCACTGACATCTTAGCCACTGACACCTTGGCCACTGACACCTTGGCCAACACACCTTGGCCACTGACATCTTAGCCACCGACACCTTGGCCAACAACACCTTGGCCACTGACACCTTGGCCACTGACATCTTAGCCACTGACACCTTGGCCACTGACACCTTGGCCACCGACACCTTGGCCACTGACATCTTAGCCACTGACACCTTAGCCACTGACACCTTGGCCACTGACATCTTAGCCACCAACACCTTGGCCACTGACATCTTAGCCACTGACACCTTGGCCACTGACACCTTAGCCACTGAAACCTTGGCCACTGACATCTTAGCCACTGACATCTTAGCCACTGACACCTTGGCCAACACACCTTGGCCACTGACATCTTAGCCACCGACACCTTGGCCAACAACACCTTGGCCACTGACATCTTAGCCACTGAAACCTTGGCCACTGACATCTTAGCCACTGACACCTTGGCCACAGATACCTTGGCCACCAACACCTTGGCCACTGACACCTTGGCCACCAACACCTTGGCCACTGACACCTTGGCCACCGACACCTTGGCCACTGACACCTTGGCCACTGAAACCTTGGCCACCGACACCTTGGCCACTAACACCTGGGCCACCGACACCTTGGCCACTGACACCTTGGCCACTGACACCTTGGCCACCAACACCTTGGCCACTGACACCTTGGCAACCAACACCTTGGCCACATCTTAGCCGACATCTTAGCCACTGACACCTTAGCCACTGGCACCTTGGCCACTGACATCTTAGCCACTGACACCTTGGCCACTGACATCTTAGCCACTGACACCTTGGCCACTGACATCTTAGCCACCAACACCTTGGCCACTGACATCTTAGCCACTGACACCTTGGCCACTGACATCTTAGCCACCAACACCTTGGCCACTGACATCTTAGCCACTGACACCTTGGCCACTGACACCTTAGCCACTGAAACCTTGGCCACTGACATCTTAGCCACTGACATCTTAGCCACTGACATCTTAGCCACCGACACCTTGGCCAACACACCTTGGCCACTGACATCTTAGCCACCGACACCTTGGCCACCAACACCTTGGCCACTGACATCTTAGCCAATGACACCTTGGCCACTGACACCTTGGCCACTGACACCTTGGCCAACACACCTTGGCCACTGACACCTTAGCCACTGACACCTTGGCCACTGACACCTTGGCCACTGACATCTTAGCCACTGACATCTTAGCCACCCTAGGTTGTGCAATGGGTGGGTTGGCTAGGTTGTGCAATGGGTGGGTTGGCTAGGTTGTGCAATGGGTGGGTTGGCTAGGTTGTGCAATGGGTGGGTTGGCTAGGTTGTGCAATGGGTAGGTTGGCTAGGTTGTGCAATGGGTGGGTTGGCTAGGTTGTGCAATGGGTAGGTTGTGCAATGGGTGGGTTGGCTAGGTTGTGCAATGGGTGGGTTGGCTAGGTTGTGCAATGGGTAGGTTGTGCAATGGGTGGGTTGGCTAGGTTGTGCAATGGGTAGGTTGTGCAATGGGTGGGTTGGCTAGGTTGTGCAATGGGTGGGTTGGCTAGGTTGTGCAATGGGTAGGTTGTGCAATAGGTGGGTTGGCTAGGTTGTGCAATGGCTGGGTTGGCTATTTGTGCAATGAGAGGAGTGGCCATTGCCATCTTCACATTGGCAATGACCAGCTAAAATTATGCAAAACATTAGCAAACAAATTCTTTTGTAGTTGAACAGGAATGTTCCAATTCAAATGACACTTTGAAATCTTCCCACATTAAAATAATAATCAGCTTAATTTCTCCATATGAAGAGGCTAGCTGATTATATTGATTGTGTTAGGTATTGTGAGTACACAAAAAGAATTCATTTAATATCAACAAGCACAGGATAATGAAACAACATTCAACAATCATAATCAACTATAGAACACAATCATATTTAACAATCAAACACAATCATAATCAACAATCAAACACATTCATAATCAACATAAAACACAATCATAATCAACCATAAAACACAATCATAATCAACCATAAAACACAATCATAATCAACCATAAAACACAATCATAATCAACCATAAAACACATTCATAATCAACATAAAACACAATCATAATCAACCATAAAACACATTCATAATCAACATAAAACACAATCATAATCAACCATAAAACACAATCATAATCAACCATAAAACACATTCATAATCAACATAAAACACAATCATAATCAACCATAAAACACAATCATAATCAACCATAAAACACAATCATAATCAACCATAAAACACAATCATAATCAACCATAAAACACATTCATAATCAACATAAAACACAATCATAATCAACCATAAAACACATTCATAATCAACATAAAACACAATCATAATCAACCATAAAACACAATCATAATCAACCATAAAACACATTCATAATCAACATAAAACACATTCATAATCAACATAAAACACAATCATAATCAACCATAAAACACAATCATAATCAACCATAAAACACATTCATAATCAACCATAAAACACATTCATAATCAACCATAAAACACATTCATAATCAACCATAAAACACAATCATAATCAACCATAAAACACATTCATAATCAACCATAAAACACATTCATAATCAACCATAAAACACATTCATAATCAACATAAAACACAATCATAATCAACCATAAAACACATTCATAATCAACCATAAAACACATTCATAATCAACCATAAAACACAATCATAATCAACCATAAAACACAATCATAATCAACCATAAAACACATTCATAATCAACCATAAAACACATTCATAATCAACCATAAAACACATTCATAATCAACCATAAAACACATTCATAATCAACCATAAAACACATTCATAATCAACCATAAAACACATTCATAATCAACCATAAAACACATTCATAATCAACCATAAAACACATTCATAATCAACCATAAAACACAATCATAATCAACCATAAAACACAATCATAATCAACCATAAAACACAATCATAATCAACCATAAAACACAACCATAATCAACCATAAAACACATACAACAATCACAGTGAGCTCTCAAAACCAACACAACAATCACCAGCAACACACAATCAACACAATCACACTATTCACAGTAAACATAAACAACCCTAACTACCAAAAACTTAAGTAACCTAAAAAAAACAACCACATAGACATAAGAAGCTTGCTTAACCACAAGTGTAGAAGGCCTAGCTAACCCTAACCACAAGTGTAGAAGGCCTAGCTATAAGCTAACCCTAACCACAAGTGTAGAAGGCCTAGCTATAAGCTAACCCTAACCACAAGTGTAGAAGGCCTAGCTAACCCTAACCACAAGTGTAGAAGGCCTAGCTATAAGCTAACCCTAACCACAAGTGTAGAAGGCCTAGCTATAAGCCGTATAAGCTAACCCTAACCACAAGTGTAGAAGGCCTAGCTATAAGCTAACCCTAACCACAAGTGTAGAAGGCCTAGCTATAAGCTAACCCTAACCACAAGTGTAGAAGGCCTAGCTATAAGCTAACCCTAACCACAAGTGTAGAAGGCCTAGCTATAAGCTAACCCTAACCACAAGTGTAGAAGGCCTAGCTATAAGCTAACCCTAACCACAAGTGTAGAAGGCCTAGCTATAAGCTAACCCTAACCACAAGTGTAGAAGGCCTAGCTAACCCTAACCACAAGTGTAGAAGGCCTAGCTAACCCTAACCACAAGTGTAGAAGGCCTAGCTATAAGCTAACCCTAACCACAAGTGTAGAAGGCCTAGCTATAAGCTAACCCTAACCACAAGTGTAGAAGGCCTAGCTATAAGCTAACCCTAACCACAAGTGTAGAAGGCCTAGCTAACCCTAACCACAAGTGTAGAAGGCCTAGCTAACCCTAACCACAAGTGTAGAAGGCCTAGCTAACCCTAACCACAAGTGTAGAAGGCCTAGCTAATCCTAACCGTAAATACTACTTCTTAGCCTGTATTTCTATAGGTCTATCCATGTCTAGCTCTCAATCTATCCACAGAAGAAATGTCCAACCTACCTAGGCGGCAGGGATGATCTATCTACGTGCTTGAAATCTCAGAGCCTAGTGCTGCACTTACGCACGACAATCAATATGGAATAGCTGGCACATGATGGCTTACCTACATTAGCTGTACAAGTGGCTAAGGAAGGAATCAATGTGTGTGTTGTCACACCGGGATCGAAACATTGATTTCTTTTTACAAATGTCAACTGATGGTTGCGCTTATTTTAATTGGCATTTCAATACCCGCGAATTGTCAGTACGGGTGACGTCAGTAGGTGTGACGTCAGAAAATGAGACGTTAACCTATGTTTTCATATGGTCTTTTATGTCTACATAAATGCGTGTTTAAGTCTAGATAGATGCGTGTTTAAGTCTAGATAGATGCGTGTTTTATGTCTAAATAAATGCGTGTTTTATGTCTAGATAGATGCGTGTTTTATGTCTAAATAAATGCGTGTTTTATGTCTAGATAGATGCGTGTTTAAGTCTAGATAGATGCGTGTTTAAGTCTAGATAGATGCGTGTTTAAGTCTAGATAGATGCGTGTTTAAGTCTAGATAGATGCGTGTTTTATGTCTAGATAAATGCGTGTTTTATGTCTAGATAGATGCGTGTTTAAGTCTAGATAGATGCGTGTTTTATGTCTAAATAAATGCGTGTTTTATGTCTAGATAGATGCGTGTTTAAGTCTAGATAGATGCGTGTTTACGTCTAGATAGATGCGTGTTTAAGTCTAGATAGATGCGTGTTTAAGTCTAGATAGATGCGTGTTTAAGTCTAGATAGATGCGTGTTTAAGTCTAGATAGATGCGTGTTTTATGTCTAAACTAGGCATACTGCCTAGCTTCGCTTAGGTTTTCAAAAACATTTGAGAATTTAAATACTTAATTATTTAGTGACGGCTGAGGTGTGGAGTGCTTAAATTTAAACAGTAATGCTAATTTTAGAGAAAATGTTGTTGCTGTTCTTTGTTGTTTTAAGTCCAGTTTCAGAGAAAATATTGGAAAGTTCGAAATGTAAGACTAAAATGGAATTAGAACTACAGAGGTTCCATGAACAGTATATCTCATAATTTATATTACATTGCCTTTTAAAATTAATTAACTTATTTAATTAGGATACGTACCTTGATTAACAACTTAATTTTTTACTGAAACAAATGCTATACTTTGTCATTTTCTGTTTATGTTTAAAATAGTATACAATTGTTTAAAAAATAATTATTTTTAAAAAAGTTACCTCCCTTGAAAATTGAACAAATGAAGTATGTCTTTGTTTACTTTTTTTTTACAAACAATTATAAGAAAATACATCATCTGGACAAATATAACTACCCTAAGGGTTTCTTTCGACGGGAATAATGTTTTTTTGTTATCCTCCGGGGTCGGTCTACGACCTCACAAAATATTTGGGAGATCGTTCGTCAATTTATTTATAGATATCTTATATAATGAGAATTTCACTCGCGGTCACTTTTTAGCCCTCGTCGAGTGCTTTGAGTCTGACCAACAGTTTTTACATATGGCTTAGTCATCTATAGAGGTGCATGCAAAAATATTGCCAGATAAATAGAGGTTGAGTATCCTAAAATTTATGTTGAAATTACCCTGTTTTTCCCATATAAAATACAAAGATTATATAGGGAAATACGACTGGTCAGTTTTGACCCATTTCCAGATTTTTCCCAGAAATGGCGAGTTTTTTTTTTTCGTTATATAGCTCAAATAAGGAGATTTTCACTCGCGGTCATGTTTTAGCCCTCGTCGAGGGCTTTGAGTCAGACCGACAGTTTTCCCAAAAGGCCAAGCCATTTACACAGGTGCATGCAAAAAAATGTTTTCTTCGTAATAGAGCTCATATAAAGGGAATTTCACTTGCGGTCACTTTTTAGCCATCGTCGAGGGCTTTGAGTGAAACCGACAAGTTTGCCCTACCGCCAAGCCATTTACCTATAAGCATGCCAAAAATTAGCCAGATGTAAAGACGGTAAGTGTCCTAAAATCTGTTTTGAAATTACCCTCTGTTTTTCCCATAAAATACAAAGATTATATAGGGAAATACGACTGGTCAGTTTTGACCCATTTCCCGATTTTTCCCGGACATGGCGAGTTTTTTTGACACCCAAGGCGTTCTCCCACCACCTCACAAAATTTCAAGGGGGGGGGGGGGACTCGTCGTGCAAAAGTCTTTTTCGTAATAGAGCCCATATAAGGCGCCGGTCAGTCGAGGTCAGTTTTGACCCCCTCTCCGTGGACTTTTCGGCCAACCGTCACCGGCCCTCGTGTTCTATCGCCCCAATGCATCATCGTGCCAAATTTGACCACTTTGCTTTATATATATATATAGATAGATGCGTGTTTTATGTCTAGATAAATAAAGTGTTTTATGTCTAGATAGATGCGTGTTTTATGTCTAGATAGATGCGTGTTTTATGTCTAGATAGATGCGTGTTTTATGTCTAGATAGATGCGTGTTTTATGTCTAGATAGATGCGTGTTTTATGTCTAAATAAATGCGTTCTAGTTAGATGCGTCTTTTATGTCTAGATAGATGCGTGTCTAATGTCTAGATAAAAACATGAACGAAACAAAACAAAGAACGTCACGTGTGTGTCACATTTGGCCTTGTCAGCAGGATGGAAAGGGAACCCGCTCAAGCACGCTCCTGCCTATCACTATCCCTATACGTTATCCTATTCCTGTCTCCTTATCCCTATTTTTTTTCTCTATCCATATAATAAAACTATCGTTTGCCTATCATTGTCCCTATCCTCTTTCATTTTCCCTATCTCTATCCTTATTTCCTACCTATACATGCAACTATACACATACATCTACATATATAATGACAGCGTGTAACAGGCGCCATAGTGCTCACAGACAGGGGCGGATCAAGCAATCGCTGGAGTGTCGGCAGCTGCGTCTATTGCAGTTTTACGGCTGAATATAGTGGTATCCGGTTGTTAGGTAGACGAAATTTCATATACGAGCCGACCCGCGGCGTAACATACGTCGCTAGTTAGTTGTTTTATTTTCTACTTTTCAGTCATTCATAATTTGTGAATTCGACAGTACCAACGCTGCCACTGAAAATATTTGCTTTAAAACACTATCAGTATGTCGTTAAGGAAGATACTACCCCCACCCTTCTTTCCCCCAACCCCTACTCTACCCCCCCCCCCCCCCCCCGCGTGAAAGTAAACTCCTCTTAGTTACCTCCCCTAAGTTTAAAATAGTTTCAAACTAAATTATCTGCCCCTAATAGCCGTCACTAAACCCGGCTCTACGATTGTAAAAATGTAGCGTGAACCACAGCTCACCAGACCATGTAGGGGTGGGGGTGGTAGGGAGCGCGCTTACAGCTTGGTGTTTTCTATGGTCTCCAAGAAGAGAATTATATGTATATATAGATAGTATTACATTGTATGCGCACGTTTCTATCAATTTTTGAACGATTTTCGGAAACCGGAAGTAGTACTTTACTTTATTTCAATGTGAACTCTAACTTAAGTACTGCTTCATTAAGGTAGACGAAATCTTATATATAACTATAAGATGTTATACTTGAATTACTTTCAATTTTTGAGTGGATTCTGATAGCCGGGTGTGGTAATTTACTCTGTTTCTGGATTTTAAAATACCGATAACTTGAGTACCGTTTCAGTTAGGTGGTGGATATTTTTAAAATAGGGGTAAGATCTTACCCTCTTGATTCTCTCAAATTTTGAGCGATTTCCGGAGAATAGACGTATTACTTTAAGTTAAGCAATTTCCGATTTCTAAAAAGATTACTTCTACGGGACGATTTCTCCAAAACGTTTCGCGTAGGTCAAGACTCGATGACAAGTCATTGTGACATAAAAATTGCCTGGATGAGATGTTGAATTAACTTTAACAAACAAGTTAATAAAAAGTTTAGTGACAATTTAAGCGCAATTTCCTTAATTAATTTTTGTGACCGAACGAAAGGATATTTTTGAAAACTTTCTTCGGCAATATTGTTCTAAATTATGGCAGGAATCGATTGGTACATGTTTCAAGTCGCTAAGTGGTCTGGTTGCCGAGATATGGGCCAAAAACTGCTTTTTTAAAAGGTTTTTTGGCTTTTCCGGGAAATCCAGGAAGGAATTCCGGGAATTTTTTTGGCCCACAATCATCCTCGGAACTTGCTTAACATATTTGCTTTGGAACTAGTCCTCGATATTGCTTCGTTGAGGAGGAGATACGACTTAAAGCTGCGGACACACATCCATCCATCCATCCAACCATCCAGAAATAACGAATTAATAATCGTAATTGTCAGTATGGAAATCGCGCTAAAAAACAGTTTAATTAATTTTCTAAACATTAATAACTTCCTTTACAAAGCACTCATTTTCTGCTCTATTATACACACTATGTTCATTTTCTACGCGATTCTAATCTACTAGGCATGCTGCCCAGCTTCGCTTAGGCTTTCGAAAACATTGAGAATTTGAATGCTTAATTAATTCGCCCGAAGGTCGGTCTACGACCTCAAGAGTTATGAAGAGGTTCCTCCGTGGACATTTTTTTTCGATTTATAGCTCATATAAGGTACCGGTCAGTCGAGGTCAGTTTTGACCCCCACATCGTAGACTTTTCGGCCAACCGGCCCCCGTGTTCTGTCGCACCAAGGCAAGATCATGCCAAATTTGAAGCGCCTGCGGCGCCGGGAAGTGCCCTATCGGACACCCGACAATCTAGATCTAGATCTAGATTCCTAAAAGAATTTTTTTTTAAAGTTTAGCCCGAGCATAATAAAAAAGAATACATTAACCAAGTTGACTTGCTGTGTCTCGAACCCGCACCACCTGCGTGGTTTAATGTACACTAACATCTCCGCTATTTAGGCACCTTATAAAATACGGAGAATGAAACACGTATTTTAAAATCTTAACTTACGCGAATATGCCTATTCTTTCAAATTAATTTTTTATCCCAAATTAGCCAGTTCCAAACAAAGATTTTGTATAAAATAAATAAGTCTTGAAATAGTTTAGTCCTAATATAGAAATTTATTTTTGGAATTGATTTTAGAGAAGTTAGAGTCTAAATCTAGATCTTAGCGTCTACGTCTAGAGTCTAGATCTAGTTATTGCGTAGATTTAGATTTAGTCTAGATCTAGAATCTCTAGATCTAGAATCCAAATACATAAAATAAATTTTATGAGTTTAGGCCGGAAAAATTGTATTGTATACATTTCATAGTGTACGTAGATGTAATCAAATTTGAATGAAATAGTTCATTTCTTTTCATTCTAAACACGGCAGATGACGTCATTAGTTAATGTATAAGCAATAGTGACGTCACAGTTTTATGCGTTCTTTTTCACATATATTAATGCTTTTCCGGTTGCATAAATAATACTGTTTCTCTACATTCGAATACGCCTTTAATTTTTATTTTTCTTCTTTAACTAAAATCGTGGTTATACATTTAAAACATCTAACATATTATTTTCAACAAAAGTCCGTAAAAAGTTCTTCATATATCGCTGCCGATTCTGACGTGATGTCCGGCGAAAATATTTTGCGGACAGACAGAGAGAGAGAGAGAGAGAGATGTGCGAACGTGGGGATTTATATATTAGGATTTATCAATGTAATAGAATATATGAGAACATTTAGTGGAGATCCCTTCCGCTTTAGATGGAGTGTTTTTTTTCCAATGATGGATGATGGGGAAGGGTAAACATCGACGACTGAAAAAAATTCAAGGCTAATGAAAGCAGGAAGCTATCCAGACAGAACCATGTATATAAATGTAAGGTAATCCGATTTTGATAAACACAACAATTTAAACTCATAAAAAGTCTAGGCCTAATAAGAATGCATACAGACAGAATAAGCAGCTAAACTTAAATGGATCACCCATAAATGACGTCATACTTTTTTGGATGTCCCCCCCCCCCCCCCCCAATGGTCACTAAAAGCCAGGCCATTGTTTGAATATCATACTGCAAAGTTTTCCTTCACACCTAACCTAAATCGCCTTTGTAACATGTTCTTCATAACTTGTATTCTGTATATTATAATTAACACCCTACCTACCATATAATTTTATCTTTCCCACATTTTGAGTGTGACGACCTTTATGGAGGATCTTACCTAATATTGATAAGTTAATCCATTTTAAAAAGGGTTCAAATCTTGAACCTCCGAATAGATTTTGAGGACTTGGGTGTACATAATTGGCAATTCATTAATATTGAACACCAAAAATTTACACGACATACATGCGAATAGAAAATTTCAAGGGAAACTACTCTTCTATTTTTTATTTTATTTTTAAAGAGACTGATTTTTTTTCTAACACCTTTATTTAAATTTAACTCCAGGTTATTGTCGATTGCTTATGCCACTAATAGTTATTCATTAATCAATTATATTAATTACGCTATATTTTGTAAAATACATTTATTAAATAATAGATCTAGACTTAGAGAGTCACTATAAAAAGTATATTCATTTAGCAAGTAAGTTATTAGTTAACTTATTAGTAGATCTAGATCTAGATCTAGAGTCTAGTACTAAATTTTTTACCTCTCATTTGGGCATCCAGATTTTAGATCTAGATTCTAGATCTAGGGTTATAGCCGGCCGGGTAAATTGATTACGCTAAACATATAGATTACCTAGATCTATCACTAAACTAGACTACAGAGTGTAGAAGAATCCCGGCATAGATAGTGTCCATAGTCACGAAATATAGAATCTAGATACAAAATCTAGATCTAGACTAGTTTACATTCGAAGTCACTATGTGTTGGCTATTGTTTAGAGCGTGATTCAGCGATTGTAATAGTAATACAATACTAAACTACATCTACTAAGTAGATCTAGATCTATGTCTAGCTAGATCTAGATCTAGATATCTATACTAGATCTATATTGAAATAAATTCTCATAGATCTAGATCTAGACTCTAGACATTATTATTGGAAACTTCCGTGTTGGCCTAGATCTAGAGTAGAATCTATATTCACTGTTGCTGTTGGGGAATTTAAAAACTTTAATTTAAAACAGATTTCTAGATCTAGCTTGAAAAATAGCGTTAGGCCTCGCCCTATCGTAAATGTATTTCAATGTAGGATATCTACTAATTTGGACTAGATCTACATATCTTTTTATTATGGCATAATATATTAAAATAACTTAGATCAAAAGAAATCTAAATTTATACTTGTAATGTAAATCTAGATGTAGACTAGATCTAGTGTAAGTAGGAAATGAAATTTTAAAACATTTAAAAGTTCCTGCAGCAGATCTAGATTTCTAGATCTAGATACTTTGAAAGTTTTAGTATTCTAGATCTAGATCTAGGAGATAAGCGCAAAGTACAATTTGGGGCAATGGGCCTAATAACTAGACAACATTCATAAAGATTTAAAGTGAGAGTAGCGGAAATAAGTCACAGTGGGGACTGAGTGGGGAGGAAGAGTTTTTGCTTGGAAAAAAGTCACAGAAAAAAAAGTCACAAAAAAATGTAAGTGAAAAAAGTCACAAAAATCTTTTAAAAAATATTTTTATTTTATTGAAAATTATTGTATTGAACAGAGCCGGCGTTAGTGGGTGGCAAACGGGGCGGTCGCCCCAGGCCCCGCGCTTGACCACTGTCATTGTTATCTGAATTAGTTTGTAAACTTAAATAATTGTTGCTGAATTCAATTGGGAAAAACTAAACGGTCGAATGTCGACGTTGTTGATTGTTATAACCGAGACCACGGTTGATGTTAGTGAGTTATCACCCACCTGAACTGAGACAGGCCGTAATTCGATACAAAAACAGTGTGGTGCGTACGGTCGCCTAGCATTTGACCTGGGTTGACTGGAGATAGTTGGCCCGCGACCTGACGTGGGAGGTAAATTTGGGAAACACGTAAATAGATACCCTATTGTATCAATGTGTGCGGACCGATGAAGACGTCCTTTTAGTGAGCAGACGGGATGCCTCTAGTAGACAGTTAGTAACCTGATGAACGCTAGTACTGACTTTCTTGTTGTATTTTTTGTATATGTACTTGTCTAGGTATAACAACATTAACATTTAGTTGCGTGCAGAGGGGATGGTAGGAGGTCGACGGGGGGGGGGGGGGGGTGACCATTGGGAATCTACATCAGTGGGGCATTAAACAGAGTGATTTATTTATTTATTTTTGGGAAAAAGTTAAAATTGTTATGTTGTGTCATCTTAAGGATTCATCCGTTCCAAGACAGAATGATTAATTTACCGAATTCATCCCAATTGTTTTATTCAATCGTCTTCCAATTGTCCTCGTCGCACAACTTTTATGGAAGTAGGGAAATCGTTGAAGGCAATGAAGGGTAGTGATATACTAGTCATTGATATTCCCCTAATAACGAGGTCTTTAAATTTGTATCTGATTCTTTGGTGAACTTTAACGACATTTGAAGAGTGATTAAGCAAAGTTTTTATTGTAGGGTTATCTTTACAATAGTTAAGACAGTAATGATTTTGGTTTTATAAATATTGTATGGATTCTAAACTAATTTTGAAGTCTATACTGTTTTGATACACCAGGCCAAGTTCGCTTTATTGTAAACCTGTCCTGATTTCTCACACGATTTGGCGCCAAGGGATAGACTGTGAGCACTATGCGTTTATGTTTTCATTTAAGTTGTGTTTATGTTATGAGTGTTGTAGTTGTTTTCATTTGTGTTTTTATTTGCGTTTGTTTTTTCTTTTGTGTTTGTGTCTTGCGTTTTCGTTTGTGTTTGCATTGTGTTTGTTTGCATTGTGTTTGTGTTTTCTTTTGTATTTGTATTTGTGTTGTGTTTGTTTTCTTTTGTGTTTGTGTTGTGTTTCCTTTGTGTTTGTGTTTTCTTTTATGTTTGTGATGTGTTTGTGTTGTGTTTAGATGTGTTATGTTACCAAGTTGGTACATTTAAAAAAAGATTTACCGCGGCGCAGCACGGGTATGCAGCTAGCATATATATTATATATATGTATATTATATATATATATTATATATATATATATATATATATATATATATATATATATATATATATATAGGCTATTTATATAATGGAATAAACCGGGAGTGATCTCCACTAAACTTTCTCGAATATTCTTATATAGAAAAAACGGGATGGCAACTCGGGATATAGACATGAATTTTAATCCATTTTAAATACTTTTTAAAATAGAATAAAATCTCGTAGCAAAAAAATTGCACACCAGTGAACGCCAAATAAAATGTGCATAACAGGGCGGAATATTATTAGTCTATCTATATACTACTAAAAGTCAAGTTTGTTTACATGTTTGAATATTTATTTGTTTGTTTGTTTGCCTGATTGACTATCTCGCATGGTTGCACTCATCGTGGAAAGCTGTAAAATAGTATGTAGGTAGAGAAAATTTTTTGTTTTAAGACAGACTGTTAATCACACATTTATTTAAAGACGTTAATTAATTTATTGATTTATTCATACGCAGAGTAACCCATTTTTTTAAAAAGTTTAGAACGACCACTACACTCGGCGGGACCGTGACGTCACAGTTTTTTGTTTACTCTTTAGTACAATAAAATGGCGGCGTCTATCGAAGAAAATTGTGTTCCCATTCAAAAGTTTAACGCGTTCTAAATCTAATTTTCTGTCGGTCATAACTTTAACAATACGTCCGTTTGCTGTATTTATTACGTTCCAACACTTATATCAATTTTAAACTGTCTTTTTTCATTTAGTTTTACAATAAATTTCTCTAGATCTAAAGATCAGCTGTCGAAGGAAAGTTATGAATCTAGCCTAGATCTAGATCTAGCCTAGATCTAGGTCACTAGACTCAATGTAAATTCTAGATCTAGACTTAATGTAAATTCTACATCTAGAATCTATTTCGGGCCTTAATTATTTTATATAAATCTTTGTTTAGCTTCAATGATCATCTAAATTCGAGAATACATGGGATTTTTTTTTGTTATCTAGGTTCTATATCTAGATATAGTAGGATTACTCACTAACTTGGTGGCGTGGTCGGCTGCTAACAACAATATGGCGTACGGACCGGACGCATGACAGCTGATCTTTAGGCCATGTTTACCACGAGCAAAATGGCGGGTGTCCACATTATTTAAACATGGTATAGGTGGCCAGGGCTAGATATGCCAGAAAAGCATTTTAAAATTTGCTTTGGAGAATGAAGGCTAAATTTTAAAGTCAGTGTCATAAACATTAATAGAACTTTTTTTTTTACGTTTTCAATTATTTTTTCTTAAGCCCTATATGTGAATGATAAGGTTGACTATCAGGACCTCGCGGGGCACAGGGCAGGTGAAGTAGGGTTCATCTGTTTCTTTGTCCTAAGCAAATGAAGGGATAGTGTGGTCAGAGACATGCTCGGCTGGAATCGTTTTTGTTGTCTGAGACTTGGCGGGACACTGGGCAGGGGGGGGGAGGCGGGGGGGGGGGAGGGGAGTCGGGGGGAGGTGGAGGGGGGAAGGGGGGTGGGGCGGGGGGGGGGGACATATGTTGGGGCGCCAAAATGGTTTAGAAAAATAAATTGAAAGGTTGAGGGGGGTTCAAATGGAAAGTTTGAGTGGGGGGGGGGTGCACATCAAAAGTTTGAGGGGGGGTTGAAAATCGAAATCTTGGGGGGGGGGGGGGGTTCAAATCGAAAAGTTTGTCCCCGGGCGCCGGGAAGGGTCGCTATGCCTCTGAGTGACAGACGTGATGTTTTTTGATGGATGACCCCCGAAACCCACAGTTATCCAACGGATGACGGGTATTCTAGTATACTACTAAAAGTCAAGTTTGTTTACATGTTTGAATATTTATTTTTTTGTTTTTTTTGTTTGTTTGTTTGTTTGCCTGATTGACTATCTCGCATGGTTGCACTCATCGTGGAAAGCTGTAAAATAGTATGTAGGTAGAGAAAAATTTTTGTTTTAAGACAGACTGTTAATCACACATTTATTTAAAGACGTTAATTAATTTATTGATTTATTCATAGGTAAATTAACCGTATTTTTTTAAAAATGTTAATACATTGAATAAACTTTGTGGGGATAGTGACGTCCCTTGATGTGTTTACTTTTTGGTAAAATAAAAATGGCGGACTCCATCATAGACTTTGTGGCCCATTCAAAAGTTTAACGCGTTACAAAGCTAATTTTCTGCCGGCTATAACTTAAACAATACGTCCGTTTGCTGTATTTATTACGTTCCAACACTTATATCAATTTTCAACTGTCTCTTTCATTTAGTTTTACGATAAATTTCTCTAGATCTAAAGATCTGCTGTCGAAGGAAAGTTATGAATCTAGCCTAGATCTAGCCTAGATCTAGGTCACTACTAGATCTAGATCTAGACTTAATGTAAATTCTACATCTAGAATCTATTTCAGGCCTTAATACATCTAGAATCTATTTCAGGCCTTAATTATTTTATATAAATCTTTGTTTGGCTAATTTAAGATTAAATTTAATTTGAAAGTTACTACTACTAGACTTAGATCTAGATCTATGCGCGGAGACTCAAAAGTATAGTATAAAAATTCATTTGTGACGTCACGAGTAAATAGCTAAGTTGGTAGCGTAGCCCGCTCTCATGTGGGTGGCACAGGTTCTAGACCACGGGTTCCCAACCTGGGGGTCGCGAAGGTCTTTCTGGGGGGTCGACAACTGGTATACTAAACCTTAGTAATTTGAAACAAAACATAAATATTTAGAAGAATTTTTAAAATTCGGCTTCATTGGCATTACTGGAAATGTAATAGAGAAGAAACAAAGCGCACTATACAAAGTTGTTCTGAGTCACAAATCTATGAAATCTTCAAAACTAAAACGTCATTTGAGACGAGTCATTCAGAACACACCAAAAAATATATGGAGTTCTTTCGTCGGTAAGAAGCTAGTTGCAGACGCCAGAGACTTGATCGAACAGGAAGTTTTCACCAGCATTAGTACAAGCATCAAATGAAGTCGCGATAGAAAATGTCAAGCAAGAAAATGTCGTCAAACGCTGCATGAACGTAAATGTTAAATAACACATTTTTATTGAAATTAAGCTTTTACCATTGTTTGCTTTTCAAGTTGATAAATCAACAGACGTGAGTTCGTGTTCGCAGTTGCTGGTCTGTGACTATATTCATGCGGATGATAGCAAAGAAGAGTTGCTCTTTTATGAAGATAGCATGGAGAAAATAAATACCTTTTTTGAAACTGGATGATTAAAGTGGGTTAGAACGGCTGTGGGGGTTTGTATGGATGGTGCGCCATCTATCTTTATCTCAAAATCGGGCTTTCAGAAAACAGAAAAGATTTAACTCCCTAACCACTGCCCTAACCAATCGACATCAAGAGTCAATTGCTAGTATAAGTCGTAAATTATATAAAATCTGGAGCCTTCAAAATACTGAGCAAAAACATTAATATAGATCACGAGGTTCTGCTCTTCTACTTTACAGTACGCTGGCTGTCAAACGAAATGTTGTAAATTGTGTTTTTGAATTGAAATCTGAAATCAAATTGTTCTTGGAAGTGCAAAGGAAACAAGACTTTTTGGTATACTTAAAACGACATAGAGTGGTTGGAGAGAGTATCATACCTAGCAGATGTGTTCGAACATCAAGATAAGCTTAACCTGAAGCTTCAGGGAAAATGAACGAATATTATAACTTTTCATGATAATCTCGGGGCATTTTTATCAAAGCTGCAAAATCGGTAAAGAAAATAAATCTTGGAAATATTGTAAATTTGAGAAACTCTGCGGTGTGGTTGATGAATCTGATTGTGAGATAATTAAAATTTTGAAAGAAGCGATTTCTGGGCATCTTGAATCTCTTGAAAACGAACTGCATCGCTATTTCTATGAGCTGAAAAAAGAAGAATCTGCATCTACGCATTACCCATTTTCTTCTTCCCTTGATGTTCCCAGCATTCCCGAAGAATTAAAAGATGAATTCTTAGATTTGCAGAATGATTCCGAGTAAGATGAAAAACTGCAGACACAATTTTGATGTAGTATTCACCATTCATACCCAAACGTAAAATGTAGTGACTTTTCGAGAATATATTTTCAACACTATTCTTCGATTAAAAACAAAATTAAGATAATTATAATGACATAGGTTGGCGTTAACAAAAATTTTTTAAAATTAAAAACTTAACCACGAAGGTTTAGTGAATAGTATGCAATTTTACTCATGCTATTAAAACAGTTATCAAGAGTAGTTCATATTGAAAGTCTACTAGAAAATCTTATTTTAGTGCTTATTAATTTACATACTAATTTCGGCTTTTTAATTCTATGGGGGTCGCGGGTCACTTACTTTTTATAAAAAGGGGGTCGCCACTCGAAATAGGTTGGGAACCACTGTTCTAGACCAATATGTCAATGATATTTTTTTTCAATTTTTTTTTTTTAGATGTGAATGATAAAGTTGCCTATCTGAACTTGGCAGGATACAGGGCAGGTGAAGTAGAGTTCATCTGTTTCTTTGTCCTAAGCATATGAAAGGATAGTGTGGTCAAAGACATGCTCGGCTGGAATCGTTTTTTAAACGATAAAAACATGTTGTCTGAGACTTGGCGGGACACTGGGCAGGTGAAGTAGAGTTGAGTAGGTCACATGTGACGTCAGTATATGAAGGGATAGTCCGAAATCGGTGTTTTCGGTGTTTTTAAAAGATAAGAAACATATTTTTGAATGTGGGGTCTGTTTTTTGTGACGATAAGTGACACTGCAGTAGCGTAGCGAGGAGGGGGGGGGGGGGGGGCGGGAGGGGAGGCGGGGGGGGGGAGGGGAGGCGGGGGGAGGTGGAGGGGGGAAGGGGGTGGCGGGGGGGGGGGGACATATGTTGGGGCGCCAAAATGGTTTGGAAAAACAAATTGAAAGGTTGAGGGGGGTTCAAATCGAAAGTTTGAGTGGGGGGATGCACATCAAAAGTTTGAGGGGGGGGGGTTTCAAATCGAAATCTTGCGGGGGGGGGGGGGTTAAAATCGAAAACTTTGTCCCCGGGCGCCGGGAAGGGTCGCTCTGCCTCTGAGTGACAGACGTGATGTTTTTTTATGGATGACCCCCGAAACCCACAGTTATCCAACGGATGACGGGTATTCTAGTAATTTATAAATTTACATTAGTTTTTTGAGAAATCAGAAATAGCGTAAATTACTACTTCCGGTCAACGGAAATTACTCAAAATTTGAAAGAAGGTAGAGAATTAAATCTTTTACTTACATGTAAAATTTCATTTATTTATCTGAAATAGTACTCGAGTTATAGGCTTTTGAAAAATTCAAAGTAAAAAAGTACCACTTCCGCTCAAAACTTGATACGGATCTACGATTTTGATAAAATACTTATATATGAAATTTCATCAACCTAGCTGAAACGGTACTCAAGTTATCGTGTTTACACACGGGCAGACACACACACACAGAGACAGACAGACACACAGACAAGATTGCAAAATTATGTTTTTCCGTATCAGTGAGGTGTAAAACGTCGAGATGTGTAAAAATCTCGATTTTTTTTGCACGATTACAATACTTTCTCTATACTTCGTATATACGAGAAAGTAAAAAAACTATCACTTCATATGCTGAGAACATACAAACAGGAGAACTCTACTTCACCTGCCCTGTGCCCCACGAGGTCCTGATAGTCAACTTTATCATTCACATCTAGACCTAAGGAAAAAATAATTGAAAATGGTTGTAAAAGGAAATAAATCTTTTTTTACTATTAGTAAAGTCATTGTTCTAATTTTTTATAATTAATGTGGTTAATCTACCAATGAATATATCAATAAATTAATTAACGGCTTTAAATTAGTTTGTAATTATCTGTGTGTTTAAGAAAGAACAATGTTTTCCACCCAAAATCCTATTTTACAGCTCTACACATCATGCAGATTCTCCCCAATAACAAATCAGACAAACAAACAAACAAAACAATGAGTTATCAAACATGTAAACTTGAGTTTTAGTAGTATACTAGACTACCCGTTATCTAGTTAGATAACTGTGGGTTTCGGGGGTCATCCATAAATGACATCACGTCTGTCAGCACTTATTATCGCAAAATAACAAGACCCCACCTTCCAAAAGATTTTTTTTATATTTTAAAAACTACTAAACTCTAATTCACCTGCACAGTGTCCCACCAAGTCTCAGACATGTTTGAATTTTAAAAAAAAAAACGATTCAGGCCGAGCATGGCTCTGACCACACTATCCTTTCATATGCTGAGAACATAGAAACAGGTGAACTCTACTTCACCTGCCCTGTGCCCCACGAGGTTCTGATAGTCAACCTTATCATTCACATGCAGGCCTTAAGAAAAAAAAATTGAAAACATTGTTTAAATTAGTTTGTAATTAACAGTGTGTTTAAGAAGGAATAATATTTACCACCCAAAATCCTATTTTACAGCTCTACACATTATGCAGATTCTCCCCAATAACAAATCAGAAAAACAAACAAAAAAATGAGTTATCAAACATCACTATTCAGTCAAAGTTAAGCCATTGTTCTAAAATTTTAAAATTAATGTGGTTAATCTACCTATGAATAAATCAATAAATTAATTAACGTCTTTAAATAAATTTGTGATTAACAGTCTGTCTGAAAACAAAAATTGTTCTCTACCTACATACTATTTTACAGCTCTCCACATAGAGTAGAACCATTTACAATAGTCAATCAGACAAATAAATATTCAAACATGTAAACTATCTTGAGTTATAGTAATATATATATATATATATATATATATATATATATATATACATATATATATATATATATATATATATATATATATATATATATATATATATATATATATATATATGTATATATAGATTCTATATATATATATATAAAGTGCTCATCGTGTAAATACATTATTTTAAAAAAATAATGTTGAAGGTGTTATTAACAATTTTCATTTTGATAAATTTGGAAAACACGATTACTTCCCTTTAAAAAAATTACATTGGGGGGAACAATTTTTCTTTTTATTACTTTGTTTTGGTGTTGGGAAAAAAATGACATAATTAGCGGCGTCGATTGGTTACTATAGTGTTCAGCTAAATCAAATCCGGGCGTTCTCCGGCGCCCCGAAAGGGTGCTATTTGGCCCCCCGGGCCTTCCTGCTTTTTTGTGTGTTTTGGTTTAGTTGCTTGTAGTTAGGGAGAAGATTGCCGGTTATATGCTGATTACTCAACACACATGTTATGGTCCTTTACAGATAGGTTTTTCAGTTTTCAGTGGCCAGAGCAGGGCCTGGCCGGCTAGTAAGTGTTATATTCGAGAAAGTCTAGGGGAGATCACTCCCACTTTATTTTTATTTTTTTGTTGTGACGTGATTGTGGGTATATTTACATTCAAAACATGAATAGCCTAATACTGGCTAACAGTAATATTTTATTAATATTTAGATCTAGTAATAACTAATCAAAAACGGTATGCTATTTCACCTAATATTTATTCTGTGTGAATTTTAAATAAAAATGGTAGGGCCTAATAAATTGATAGTTGAATTTTGAATAGCAAATGATGAATAGTGAATAGCCTTTAATAGTAGGCTGATAATTAATATTATAAATAAATATTAATAAATTTAAATATTAGGCCTACTATTATAATTATATTTGTAGGCCTAGTTATTAAACTATTTAAATAGTAGGCATAGTAGGCCTATTTATTTTAAGTATTTATTTTATTAGTATTACTATTTCTAGTATTGGTAATCTAAAATATCTATCGTTTAAGGTACGTAAAATCGGCCAAGGCTAAAAAATGTGAAAAAAGGGTGACTCCTCACATTTTGTAATTATTTCACATTTTTAGAAAAATTTTGATTTATGTTGTAAAAGATACAGAAATGTTTCAACCCTTCATTCATGTAGACCACTACCTGTTTTTAAACAATTTTATTGAAACTTTTCAGTAATAATTAAAGATTAGCGATTTTTTCATCAGATGCAACTAAGCTCATTTAATTTAGAAGCCATCTTCTTTTAGTTTTTTGGTAACATTTTACAATATTTTACATTTTTAAGCTAGAGATTCAGGGGTTACATTTTTAAGCTAGAGATTCAGGGGAAACCACTCTTATTTACAGATGGCTGCTGTTTATATAGCAAATCTTGCTCGCAAACAAGGCTGTTTAAAGTCAATTTCTGGCTTTTTAAAATATATTTAAACATTGCTTTTGGTTTATTTTTTCAATTGTATTACAGTAAGCTATATCAATGAGCCACCTTTCTAGCACATTACTAGCCTCAGCTGTTTTTACGTACCTAAAAGTCCTAAAACGGTTAAATATAAAAACGATAGATTATCCTAGTATTATCATATTTATGCTAGGCCTTGGCCTTATTTTATTAAAAATTACGTTAAAACTATTTTGTAGGTGCGTAAAATCGGCCAAGGCTAGATCTAGTAATGTTTGAACAAGTTGCCTCATTGTTATTGTTAAGGCTTTAACAGAAGTATTGTGATATATTTGTGTCAAATATTATAGATAACTGAATATTAAACCACAATCAATGGCTAAATAATATTTAATATACAATATAGGCCAGAAATTAACTTTAATTAAATTTAAACAAGATGGCTGCTAAAGTAAATGGGATCGGTTGCATCTGATGAAAACATTGCTAGTCTTTATTTAAGTGGCGTAGCCACCGTAAAGTTAGCGTAAGCAAGGCATAGGGGCCCACGACACTTGGGGGGCCCTTTTCCCTCTTTAAAAAAGTAAAACTTTTACATTGAAATTTTAATATTTGTTTAATATAAATAATTTTAAACCGAAAAGAAAATTTCAGTTTCTTTTCTAATGTAGAAATAATTAAAAGTTCTAAAAAGGCTCCCAGTCCTTTCTTACTTAACAAGTAGTGGGATTCAGTGGGGGTGGGGGATAGAACAGGGCCCATCCATAATAATCTACAGGCGTTGCCGCATGGTCTTGCAAGCCATTGAGAGAAATAGCCTATAAATAAATTTTGTAAAATCGGCATCCAGCACCCGTAAATTTACATGCATCCCTACAAACCTCAACTTACTGGGAAATTCCCCACCCCACAGACCTGCACCTCCCAACTGTCTGCCCTCCACGAAATTCAATCCTACTTTGGGAAGTTGTTGAGAATATTCCAAAGAAAGTGTTTTTCCCAGATATTTTTTCGGAAAAGGTGCCTGAAAGAAACTCGGACTTTTATGAAGGTTTCTGCCAATAAATTTTTATTTTATTTCTGAGGGCATCGCCCCGACAGTAAGTTCGCAAACCAGAGTTTCCCAGCAGCTATCTTTGCACCTGGGGTCCGTTGATTCGGTGTCTGGCGCAGCGGGTAAGCGCTACTTCTTAATTCAGCAGTAAAATTGCTTCTGGCACCTCGGTGGTCGTGTAACCCTGTTCGCCACGGGTTCCCCCATGAGCACTACGGCGCCTATATTTGTTTTAATGAGCGCCATACACAAGAGATACGTCGGGATACTAAAATCGATTATTAAGTAAAACAAGGGGTGTCCTCCAGCACATCAGCAGTAGTAACTGTTGGGCGCCCGAGTTACCCAGCGGATACCTGAGTGTACGAAGTCCGTTGATTGGGCATCCTGCAGAGTCTTGATTCAGCGGTCAAACTGCAACAGGGACGTCTTTTGACACCAATCACACGAGTATTCTGCTATATGGACAAGGTGGGCCTCTACATTCGACGACTAAGCAGAACCAGAGGTTGCATCTGGCTACCTACGGTGGTGTAACCAGTCTCTCCCGCGAAGACCTTAACACCTAGGTGGTTGCCGAAAGTTGTTTAACCTCACTATAAAGGAAGATGATTAGCGTAAACTCAATGCTTTCACACAGCATGCCCAAGGGCGTCTGAGCGATCGTGTGGACCAACCCGCGCCCCCGCAACAAAGATCCGAAAAAATAGCAGTGTTGTTGTTTACATTTTAACTATCTCAATTTTAGAAAACAAGGTCACACGACTAAAAATACACAATTGATAACGCGTTGCTGAAACCCTTACAAATTATTTTGTTACCATGGTATGTGGGACTAGATCACAGCAACGGGTACGCTAGTTAGTATAAACACTCTTTAACATTCTACGTTGATCAGGTAGGTTATTTTGATGTTTATGATGGAATTCTTAAATCTAATTATTTGTAGATATGCCCATTGGGTCAGCAGCTTGGCCATCCTAAGATTAAGAATCGAACATACAGACGCAGTTAAAGTATATCTCAATGGGACTTATTAATCATTTTACAAAATTAAAAGCATGACGAAAAAAAACACAGATCTAAATAAATCATGAGCAATTAAAAAACAATTCTATTTGGTTAGTGGCGTTACAAAGTCGGGTGTTACACTACGTGTTTACTAAAGTTGCCACTCCACTGTCCCCAACAATTTAGCATTTTTGGTGGGGTGTCACTCCTGTCTTACTAATCTTTTATTATTTTAGCTGGATACAACTTAGTTTGACAGTAAATTGTACAATGTTTTGTCATGGTGTCACGCCTAAATGTTGACATCCGATGCTGACCGCGCCTGTTTACCTAAAAAAACAAATAAACTGTTAGACTAACATTTTTACAAAACTACATAATAATATCGTATAAATACACAATCAGGAGGTATAAAATGTAGGCATAAAGAATCTTTATATTATATAAAATCCTCCCTCTTAAGTTGCAGTTAAATTACTTCGATTTACTCCATTATAGCCTGACGCTGACAAAAGGGGCCCACCGATAATTTTTGCATAGGGGGCCCGAAAATCCTAGCTGCGCCACTGCTTTATTTATTACTAAACAGTTTTAATAAAACTCTTTAAAACAGGAACATGAATGAAACTTTGAAACATTTTTGTAAATTTTAAAACATAAATCCTCCTAAAAATGTAACATTATTACTACTACTACAATTTAAGAAGTCAACTTTTTTTCACATTACTATTCTTGGTCGATTTTACGTACCTAAAGCAATAGATTACCATCTACACCTCACTCCCCAGTCACAATAAACGCTTTTGTTATTATAAGATATTACTCACAGTTGTATTTTGAATGAAATGATAGCAGACTGGGAATAGATGTAGTATTTGGGCTATTCGCAGTTGGCTGGAGATATATATATATATATATATATGGTTCCATGACAAATGATCTCAGGACAAATGATCTCAGACAAAATATCTCAGACAAAATATCTCACGGACAAATGATCTCAGGACAAATGATCTCAGGACAAATGATCTCAAGGACAAATGATCTCAAGGACAAAAGATACCAGGACAAAATATATCAA